>NC_052506.1:79450992-79495803 GCF_014356525.2 Nilaparvata lugens
TAATAGAATCAACAGTTGCCAACAGTTTGCAATTGAATATCACATTTTCTCGAATTTCGAGCTTATTTTAAATTTTAGGTGAAAATGTTGCTGAACATTAATTGCAGAGATTTTCTTTCTCAATCTTTTCCACTTGGAATTTTTTGATTAAAATTTATCTGAAGCCTGATTATTGGGAATCTAAAATCAAAGTTTGCATAGATGGGGCGGAGCTCCTGAAATGTTTACAGATATGGGACTTGTGGCAGTTGATGGAGCTTATCAATGACACACACACACACACACACACATATATATATATATATATATATATATATATATATATATATATATATATATATATATATATATATACACAAACCACTTTTTTACTTTTTTGGACTCAGGGGACCTTGAAACGTATAGAAATTTGGAAATTGGGGTACCTTAATTTTATTCGGAAAGCAATACTTTGACTTTCTTTACCTATGGTAATAAGGCAAGGAAAGTGAAAAAGTGACAGTACTTTTATAATGAATCATCAGTACAAGAAAATTGTATTCTATTGAAAATGAATTTTGATCATAAATAGCTGCTACCTCAACCATGTTCTTTCTCTCCCTATTCTCTCTCTTTTGAGTCATGACTAAAGTGATTTTTGCACCAATAAATGAATAAGGCATGATGTATAAACAAGCATGTGACATACATGTGCTAATATAGCTGTATCATCTATTGGACATGAGCTAGCATTCAATTCTGAGCCAACAATCAATATTGCATCATTGAATCTGCAGATTCCCATGCGATGTGTCCTATTTGAATTAGAAGGTGTGAGTAACTATCCATTTAGTATGAGGGACTACTATTACGTCATAAGATACTAAATGAGCTACTGTATTGTAAGTTAATAATGATGCGCTGTTCTGAATAGATTCAGAATAGGTCTACAAGGTGGGAGGTAGTTAGGTTACCTAACCATATATCTAGATAGATGATATAAGCTATTGTATTAGTTTTGAGATGAATATTGATTTAAGTTTAGTAATTTAATTAGCTTAGTATCAATTATGAATATGACAAAATGGACTTTATTTTATTTAAAGTAATTTTTATAACAATAATATTTAATTTACTAAAAAGTTGAGGTGAACCTGGAAATAATTAACTTTTTCTGTATTAGTTTATTTTATTGTTTTTTAGGTATTGTACCGCTGGGAGTTGAATGAATAATAAATAGATTAATAAATTGAAAGAAGGGTTTGTTAATCTACTTTGTACCTTACAAATTAGGACCTAAACAATCTATTCATGTGTCAATAATATTTGTCTATTTCAATTTTTAAATGAAGATTGTAATAGACTTTTTGATAGTATTTTAACTAGTAATTCTGTGAACAGTAGACCTCACGCAGTATTCTCATCCACAAGTACCTGATTGAAACTGTAGAACTTATGGAAAAATACAGCAATAGACTGGCTTCTCCAAACATCTGTGTAATCACTTGTCAGCTGATTTATGATGAATAATTCTATAGTCTGATTTTTACTCTAATATTGGCGTATGAAGGAGGCTCCTTCTTCCTATTATATTATCCTTGAAATGAAAAATTTCAAAAAACCTTGTATATACGTCGACGCGCAATTAAAAAAGGAACATACCTGTCAAATTTCATGAAAATCTATTACCGCGTCTCGCCGTAAATGCGCAACATAATATAAACATTTAAACATTCAAACATTTACGGTGAACATTTAAACATTAAGAGAAATGCCAAACCGTCGACTTGAATCTTAGACCTCACTTCGCTCGGTCAATCATGCATCACCTCAGTACAAATTTTGTTGTTGTTCTGCTTTACAGTGAGGTCCACGTTATAATGGCAGTGTTTGATTAGCAATGTTATTGCTATCCTTGCCTATCATTCAACAAAGCGGATAGCGCTATCTCTTCCTTGCTTTGCGCTGTAGCCAGATCGTCTTTACTTACTTACTTACTTTTCTTGTTCGTCACAATTACTGAACTGCATTAAGGGAGCAACGATCCCGCAGTATATGACACGTCAAAGTTTAATCTAATATCTACCATCCCCCCTATTTCAACACTACAGATCCCACATAACATACATCAATCAAACACTATTCAACAAGGAAGTCTTCTAACCTGTACGGACACAATACAATAAGGAATTCCCTGAGTGTTTTTTTGAACTCCTTCAAGCCATCAATTTCTCTTATGTGAGATGGGATTGAATTAAATATTTTCATTCCCATATAAAACGGGCCACTCTCCAGCAGGCTTAGTCTGTGATGTGGGTAAACAAAACCTCTAAATCGTGTATTATGGGGATGACTCACCTGGTTCTCCTCATACATTCGTCTATTTTTAAAAACGAAGATTGCTAAATCTAATATATAAATAGCAGGAGCCGTCAGCAATCTCTTTTCTTTAAAATAAGGTCTGCAAGAGCGCATTGTATTAATCTTACAAATTTTCCTAATGGCTTTCTTCTGCAGTATGAATATTCCATTATTCTCTATAGATTTAATAATATTTATTAACAAAATATTTTATATTAATTATGAAAATTTATTATAAAATTATTGAAAAATATTATTTCTTGCGTAATAAATTTAAATGATAATTTTAAACGAGAATGAAGAGTTAATATTACATCAATAAACCTGTATCAGCTACCGTCTATAGAAGACATTGACAGGATCGGCAACGTTTTTCTCCTATCTTTCTCCACTGTCATTATAACGTGGACCTCACTACAGCTTCATGTGAACCTATAGAAGTTGGATCTGTCTTTCAAAACTATCATGCAATAACCTACAGAGTGTCGGAAAAGTCATTGACCATAGGGGGTTAACCCTTCTATTCTGCAGTGTATACCTGTTATTGACAGTATATTAGAGAAGAAAATTGTTAAATTTTCTTCTAAAACCTGGATTACGGAATGGATCATTTGCATGAATCTACTTTTTGCACACACTGTATTTCGTGGGTCAAGTGGAAGAGGGGTTCTTATTGGCTCAACTTTGCCCGCATCACTTTTAGGGCCGGTTTCCGAGCTCGGGATTTAGCTAAGTCCTAGACTTTAAACAGCTGGAGTCAGAAAATTGACTTTTCCTTCACCTACTTTCTAAAGTACCTACTTTACTCCCTGAAACCTAATACTAAAGTGTCACTTTTTCGCTCTCGGTAGTAAAAAACAGAAAAACTCCCTAGGGAGTAAAAGTGACTCCATTTAAATAACATGGGGAGCATCTCTATTTTGAAACTTACATTGTAATAGGTTAGAATGTCTAAGCTCAGATGAGAAAGCATAATAGAGGTGTCTGTCATTGAGTCAACTGAATTCAATACTACAACCAGAAATTTGATTGATTCATGAAATATATGTTTGTATGATAATTATTATTTTCTTAATATTAGTAGACGATAAAAATTAATACAATTTTTAAAATATTTTATTCTATTCAAAATACCAGCCAACAAATATTTTTGATCTGCAATTCAAATCTGAACCGCGTGATCTGGAGTCAGCCATTTTTGGTAGCTGCTCAGCTGATATATAATTGTTACAACTTTTGCCAATAGATAGCACAATCGGCAGTGCCAATCAGATGACCGGTTTTTAGGTTTTAGATTTAGGTTATGTTGTTAGGAATCATTGTCACCAATATGTAAGTTATTAGAATGATTTTATTTGCAGTTTCTATAAAAAAATTTAGATGGAGGAAAAATGTTGTGTACATCACAAGCGAAAAATACTTTTCCTCCCTCAGGAAAATTGCTGCCCTCGGCTTCGCCTCGGGCTTCAAACATTTTCCCGCAGGGAGAAAAAGTCATACTTTTCACTCTAGATATACAAATAACTATTGCAAAACGGGGCGTAGTCACAGCTTTTATAACAGTAGTCCTAGATTTTATTTTCTCATTTCTATTATTCGAAACGTTTTTCCTTTACGAAATTAGACATTCCTAAATAATTCAAAATAGCTGAAACTTTACACTATTTTCTCTTTATTTTATTTTGTGTTCAATTTTCTAGTTTTTCGAAATTTAATTCAAACGTGACTATAACAATGACTGCGACTACGCCCCATTTTGGAAAACCAATTTTCTGACTCCAGCTGTTTAAAGTCTAGGACTTGGCTGAATTCCGAGCTCGGAAACCGGCCCTTAGTGCCGGTTGCACAACAGCCGGTTAAATTTTAACCGTGATTAATTCTACGAGAACCAATCAGAGAAGCCGTCTTATCAAAAAGACCTTCTCTGATTGGTTCTCGTGAAATTAATCACGGTTAAAATTTAACCGGCTGTTGTGTAACCGGGACTTAATGTTTTAAATTTCAAATAAAATGCATTTATCTATCTATTCAAGGTACTTCATGTTGTAGACTGGGAACAATTCACTTCCGGTTTCAAATACAATACTTTTTCCACCCCAACATCCCCAACATCATAGGTTTCATAATATTCTCGAGAAATCTGAATCCGTACAAACAAGTCACTGATTTGAAATTCAAATCAGTCAACTCCCTACATAACGACTTTACATCATTCAAGTGATTCCACCGTAAATCTTCGACTATGCAGTGCCATTCATCTTTTGTAGCATAAATTACGCGATTGTCATTCTAAGTGGTCTATTTCTGAAGCTCTGGGCGTTTTCCAAAGCTAGAGCTGCCGCGTTCTACTGTAAAAAGGCAATATTCAAGTCACAAACAAGCGTGCTCTTTCGCTATAACTGGCAAACTTTATGTTCTCAACGCTAAACTGCTTCAAAGCGGTTCTTCTTCGCTAAAAAATAGTTATTTGTATATCTAGAGTGAAAAGTGCTGTTTTTTCTCCCTGAGGGAAAAGTTTGAAGCCCGAGGCGAAGCCGAGGGCAACAATTTTCCTGAGGGAGAAAAAACATTTCTCACTCGTGATATACACAATAATTTTTCCTCCAACTACATTTTTATAAAAACTGCTAATAAAATAATTTTTAAAAACGTGTGTTACAACACACAAAACAATGGGTTACAACATAATCTAAAAAGTAAACAGAAACAGCTGGCTTGTAACACAGAGAAGAGATCTCTCTGTGCTTGTAATCACAGTTCTCCTCCGACAGCACTATCTGTTGGCTCAAGTTGTAACAACAATGACAGCCAAAACTACAGCTATGATGAAGTTCCCGTTTCAAATTTGATTAGTTAATAAGTAATATTCGTTGGCTGATATTTTGAATAACATGGAATAAAAGAAAAAATATATACATTTTTTTAGTATAGTGATATGAAGTTTGTAATAATAATTTCAGCATACAAACATAAATTTTATATATCGATCAAATGTCTGGTTGAGGTATTGAATTTAGTTGGTTTAATGACTACTCTATATGCTTCCTCATCTGAGCTTAGACCTTCTGACCTATTCCAAATGTACGTTTTTAAATAGAGATGCTTCCCATGTTATTTAAATGGAGTCACTTTTACTCCCTAGGGAGTTTTTCTGTTTTTTAGTACCGAGAGCGAAAAAGTGACACTTTAGTATCATGTTTTAGGGAGTAAAGTAAGTACTTTTGACAGTATGTGGAGGAAAAATGAATATTCAACATGTATTTACTGTATTATGTACAGTTCGCACCCCACTATTTTGTGAGTTCAACTTTTTGGGTACCCTAATTATGTAATTTCACTTGGATTGAGCTTGAGGAAATTATTAATTCATATACTTTTTGGGTAACGTAATTATGTAATTACACTTGAGGAAATTAATAATTCCTAATCTGTAATGAGGCCCACGTTATAATGGCAGTGGAAAAAGATAGGAGAGCATCGCTGTGAGGTCCAACGTTATAATGGCAGTGGAAAAAGATAGGAGAGCATCGCTGTGAGGTTCAACATTATAATGGCAGTGGAGAAAGCTATAGTGAGGTCCACGTTATAATGACAGTGGATAAAGATAGAAGAATAGCGATGCCGATTCTCTGCATTAATTAATCATATTTCTACACTGTCAAAAACATAATTGGCACCGTTGTGAACCTAGAAAAGGATAGTACCACCGGCTTTGTCGAATGATAGACAAGGATAGCAAAACCAAAATTGATCAAATACTGTCATTATAACGTGGACCTCACTATAGGAGAGCATCGCTGTAACCTGTACACCTAGACAAGACAAGACACGTTTAGTCACAATACTTCACATGGTTGTTTATGAAGACATGTCTAATTGCAATGACTAATTAGTGTGAGATGCGTCATAAGCAACAATGTGAAGTATTGTGACTAAACGTGTCTGATCATGTCTTGTCTTGTCTTGACTAACTGGTGTGCGCCAAGCCTAACTGTTTATGATTTATCCACTTTTTGTCATTGCATAATTGAATACATTTCACTCCTGGTGAGGCAGCATTGGAGTACTTATAAATCATAAGCTGTTGAGCTATTTAAAACTCATTTTTACTTCCCTTGCCCTATTACCATAGGTAAAGAAAAGTATTGCTTTCCAAAAATAATTAAGGTACCCCAATTTCCAAATTTCTATACGTTTCAAGGTCCCCTGAGTCCAAAAAGTGGTTTTTGGGTATTGGTCTGTGTGTGTGTGTGTGTGTGTGTGGTGTGTGTGTGGTGTGTGTGTGGTGTGGTGTGTGTGTGTGGTGTGTGTGTGTGTGTGTGTGTTGTGTGTGTGTGTGTGTGTGTACACGATATCTCATCTCTCAATTAAGGGATTAACTTGAAATTTGGAACTTAAGGATCCGATACGAACAATTTCGATCAAATGCAGTTCAAGATGGCGGCTGGAATGGCGAAAATGTTGTCAAAAAAAAGGGGTTTTCGCGATTTTCTCGAAAACGGCTCCAACGATTTTGATCAAATTCATACCTACAATAGTCATCGATAAGCTCTATCAACTGCCATTAGTCTCTTATCTGTAGAAATTTCAGGAGCTCCGCCCCATCTATGCAAAATTTGATTTTAGATTCCCAATTATCAGGCTTCAGATACAATTTAAACAGAAAATTTCGAGTGGAATAGATTGAGCATGAGAATCTCTACAATTGATGTTCAGTAACATTTTCACCTAAAATTAAAAATAAGCTCGAAATTCGAGAAAATGTGATTATCCAATTGCAAACTGTTGGCAATTGTTGATTCTATTGAATCATTCACTATGAAGAAATAGCAGACCTCGTGTGTCTTCAGCGTTATTGCCCTGTCACCAGCTGGCTCAAATCTTTGAATAGTAGACTTGAGATGCGCGGGAACACTAGCGTCAGGTGATCAATTTTCATAACAGCAAGGAAAGTTGTGTGAGTGCACCACACCAGATTTTTAACATATTTATAGGAATTTTAATCAATAGTTTCAATTAAATGTCTTTCTTTCTACTGTATAATGTATTAGAATATAAACCATGATAAACTCATACATGTGTGAATAGATGCAGTATTTATTGAATTTTTCAGTTTATCTTGAGATAGTTTGACATCTTGAGAGACCGGACTCCCAAATTATGAAAGCATTATTTGATACTACTAGTTTGATTATTTATCATTTTATTATTATTACAGAGGACAGAATATTATACGCTTTCCATTTTCAGCTATCTTATTGTATTTGCTTCATCATTCCATCCAAGTGAGTGACTATTAATTGTATAATAGTTTGCTATTCTGAATAATTATTTACTATATTTTTTGCATTAATTTAATCAGCGATCAAAATGTTCTTCTGTTTACTCCTATTCCCAGTCGTGTGTTAATGGGGAGGATATTTTATATCCCTCTTAGAGAATCGACAATTATTTGTTGAAACACCGCCGATTTATGTAAGTTACATCACATTATTATATTATCGTTATTCTAATTGCATTCAATCTTTATTCTCATTGATTAATTGTTTATACTTTGTAAAATTCGTTGAATAATATTATCATTACTGTCATTTAAGGTAAATTAGTGTATAAGCCAGTAAATATTGTAACATACATAAATAAATAAATCGTATCTAATTCCTATAGTGATTTACGTGTTATAATGGCAGTATTTAATTCACAGTGTTGATGATTTCCTTATTTATCATTTGGCAAGGCAAATAGCGCTATCCTTTATCAGCTTCGCAATGTTACCAGATCGTATATTAACAATGTAGAAATACATATTAATCAACAGAAAATTGAATCTAAATTATAAAAAATGTATTTTCAAATCATTGAATAATAGCCTATATTCTCTAGACAAATAAAATATGAATTATTATTTCTAACAAGAAAGAACAGTTAATACTACATCAGTTATATCGGAATCAGCTATCCTCTAAAAAAAGGCAGTGGCAAGACAGAAAATCGACAACGCTGCTTGCCTATATTTCTCCCACATTATAACGTGGACCTCACTATAAAATAAAATAAAAGCCCAAAGATAACAGTAACTTATCTACAAAAAAATATGGCCAGATATTTTATAATTATCCCACCAGCAACCTGCTGATAGTGATATTTCTTTCTTTTTTTGACTAGCAGGTGACCCGTGCTCCGCAAAGGTCTGTTTAAATCACGTGACAAACTGAAAACTTGAGGTACTGAAATCATAGAAAAAAGAAAGTATTGTATCAGTTGTCTCTGCTGAAATCTTGAAGAACTGAAGATAGACCTATAACCATCCTCGCTAAATTTAGAATCTCCAAGCAAAATTTCAAGATAATTTACCCAGTACCTAGTTAAAACGTGATGATGCGTCATTCGTGAATTTCCTATCCCGTACGTGTATAAACGAATTCTTTCCTTTATTATATTATAGATAGGAGTAAAATCTCCAGCCCAGAGATAATCAACTGAATTCCGAACCGCAGTGCATGCAAGTAGGTTGAGTTGAGTGGAAGCTATTTTCAGCTTATTATGAGTTCAACACCAGTCACATAAATTCCATATATTTTTCAAAGAAGCGGTTTATTTTTAAAACCCGAAAGTAACTTTTGGCGGGCTACCTTGAACAATCGACAAACGAATTCCCGAACCGCGCTGAAGGCATTCAGCCATCAACAGTCAATAAACTAACATCGATCTTCCTTTTGAACTTTTTCGGAGTATTGGTTCAACTGGCTTGTGAAGATTTATTTTCAAGTTGCTTGGAGAGAGCTCAACCTGAATAGACAAGGTTAGAATGCCAGATATTTCCGGTCGTCTTTTATCTAAATAGAGGAAAATAAACAGTTCAGTCAGAAAACGAGAGTCAAATAAACAAAGGGCTTCATCTTTTGCATTGACTGATTTCCAACTTAGAAGTAGAGTATGTAAATATTTGTGAAGACTAATTTTCGGCATTCGTCATAATTCAAAGAGCTCAAATAGCTCAAAGTTTTCTAGGATGTGTTTCTGTTTCTATTTACAGTCACAACTGAAAGAAATTTACCGCATTTTCTGTCAAAGAGCTTCACACTTTGAACAAGGGAACATTATTTTCAGTATTTATTACAGGCTACAAAAATCTACAAATTTATATCCTACAACAAAACTCTTGTAAATTTAGATCTACATTCTTGTAGATTCTACACTGAACAATCACTAATAGTGTGGAGTTTAATAGTACATTGGAGTATTTAGTGAAGTGATTATAGTCACACAGTGTTCACTGTTGTTGCTCATACGGACTTTTATGGGTTGCCAACCTGTAGCATTTTAAGGCCCGTATTACATTGGGATACCAGTGGTATCCATGTGTAAAGCAAGCTGGAACAGTAGTAACACTTCAAAGGTGTCCCAGCGGTAGCCAGGCTGGCTACACCACTTCCCCGCCACCAAAATCTGGTGTCTCGGTTGGTGTCCAAGTCCACAGTATTGATTACAATAATAACTAATGCCCCGCGACCCTCGTGGACACTTGGTGTTCCACTGGTGTCCCAGCATGGAGTACTTAAAAATTAATACAGGTCTAATAAACTTGGACTAAATATATTAACCACAAATTGAGGTTAACAATCGGCAGCTGAGGTTGAATCGGCAGGTAAGGATAATGAACCTGTTGTTATATACGGATAATGGTGACGGTTCTGTGGTCTTTCAGCTAGCTGAATATATTATAATGATTGGTTTATGACGATACTTATATTTAAAGAATTGAAGATGAACCTCAAGAAATCCATAGATAGGTAGGTACCGTATAACGTAGGCTACACATTTATAAGTTAACCCAGCAAGAGATGACAGGTGAACGAGATTGGAAACACATATAAATGAAAATGCAGTAGATTCCGCAGACTTAACAATTTGCATTGCAGTCACTGAAAATGTACTGATGAAATAATAAATGCCAGTATTAACGAATTTAAAAACTAAATAGGATATGCATTAACTAGGCTTATAGCTAGGTCTACTGCAAAATAACTGGAAACAATATACTTAATTATTGTTGAATTATGCAGTGGAATATAATATCGTAACTGATGACTTAATGTTGCAACATATTAGGGATGTTTTCTCTGTTTATCATTTAGAAATACATGACTACAAGCACATGTTTACAAACAATCATGTTCAAAGTTAGTCTATTTAAGTTTGTAAACTTGACTGCCCGGTCTTTCATATCAAAGAATTCACTTTGCTAATATAGTAGAGAATAGAACATAAATCACAAGCTCAAGTACAGGTAATTTATATTACTGCTACTGGTTATATATTAGTTATTAATCAATAAATTAGAAATTATTAGGTTGACATGGAGGGTACACTATTGGTACGAATATTAAGACCTCTCTTTACTTATTATGGAAACAACCGCAGTTAGAGAACCTTAGGTTTTAGGATGAATCTTATAAAAAGCTTGATTTTGATTTTGTATCATAACTCTACTAGGTCATGGACTTATCATAGGTCAAGAATAATTCCAAAAATGATCTTACCAAGTGAAGAATGATCATAAATGTGCTTCTTGAAATGCCTATTACAGTTGTATTGAACAGACGCGCACTGAATCAATGCAATTAAACAGCTCACATGAAACAAACTTTGATATCACATCAACAACCAAATCATTCCTGTGCTATCTTGTATCTTTTTAGCTTTTTACTAGCAAAATCTTAGAGATCTGCTCGCATAGAACTCAGAATAAGAACTGGGAATGCTTCAACCACAGCTGTCAACAATCAGCTGTAAAAAGCCTTCTGCACTTCATTCGAGAGTTGATAGTCTGTGTAGAACCTCGATAGTAAGATATCGATACTATAGAAGCGCCAAAAGTTTGAAATTTAGCGGAACAAAATTTTATGCTCTACGTTATAATGGCAGTAAAGGAAAATAGGAAAACAGCGTTGTCGATTCTCTGCCTTCTATAGAAGATAACCGATACCAGTATATCTGATGTATTATTAACTGTTAAAATAGATCGAGCAAAGTTAGAAAATGTAAAATTTATTGTTGAGTGTACTTAAGCCCATTATATTCCAATACACAAAAGATGGCCAATTTTATATTCAAGAATATAGAATGAAGAATAAAGTGTAGTAAGTACGATGAAATGAAGCATCCATATTTTTAAGAAGGATAATAATAGTTTAGTGTTAAAAGGTATGAATACAAGACGAAACAATTTTTCCAATCTCAAATTTTATTTATTAAGTAACATCAGAAATAATCTTACATCAAGCGTGTATTTACAAAAATACTGATTACAAAAGAAAGTTACAAAATTGAAAATGTCATAATACTGAGGATTCCATAGTTGGTCCAAGTTGTTTGACAAATGAGATCTTTTCTTTACTATTAGATTTTCAACAGTTTGGCTTTCACTTCCACTTATTGAAGAAAATGTCTAATTTATGGCTTTAAAAAAACTTATTACCTCAAAGCGACATCAAATATTTTTCATAGAAAAATTGAATAATTGTTTATCAAACAGAGTATGTAGAGAATATAGTAAATTCATTTTATCTTATGAAGAAATTAGATCAGGTATTGAGTAATTCCACTGTTTAAAATGTATTAAACAGAACTTGAAAAATTATTAGTACGGTTCCAGAAAGCTGCATTCTAACAATTCTTATTTTCAATACTGTTAGAAATATCCACATGAAATACATACATTTTTTTGAAAATATCACATACAAAATAAAATGTAAATTATAGTTGTAGAAGACATCCAACGTCGATTCAACTTAATAAAAAGTAATTCAGATTAACATGAATCTGTTGAGAAATTTAAAAAATACGCGCGGTAGGTTATTAAATTTATCATGGCTCAATTTTTGGCAATCATTGAAATGTATTTCAACTATTAAACCTATGTTGATCATGTTATACAAAACCTACATCTAAGGATCTCAAATTCGATCCCTCCACAGTTCTGATTCACTTAAATCCTTATAAAAGCAGTCTTCCTACAAAGTCTCGGAAATTCATCTTTTTCAAAATCCTATTCACAAATGTGAACCTTGTCCTGTATCAAATAATTTACCTCTTCATTTCACTCCAATCTTAGCAAAATAATATAAGAGTAGAAATCGTTGTATCAAATGTTTGATATCAATAAGAACATATAATATGGTTATAGAAAATTTGGCATAATATACTATAATGGAAAAGTCTTTTCATTACTAAAATTAAACTACCATCTATTGTATAATTGTAACTGGATGTGCCCCTGATTTTCGACTTTGGTTAAATTTGAATGAACACTTCATAATAGTTTCTTTTTATGTTGTAAACTTTCTGATAGGTAATGATTTTTAAGTCATAAATTTCTATTTCAGTTACAAATAAGGGGAATATTATTCTAAAATAGGATGTAATTTGATATTTCCAATACAAATTCAATATATGCAATACAGCTCATGATTGTTTTTAATCAGTAAATTACTTACTTCGCTGAAACGGAAGCTGAATTTATATATTTTGAATAATGGAATTTTAAACATGATATATACAAATATTTGAGCATTTTATTATCTCTCAAAAATTTGTTAATTGGTCACCTCATATAACATAAATATGAAAACTTTAAAAATAGTAGTGGACTAATTTAATAGAAAACAACTAATTCACATTGAAAATTATACAAAACTAAACCTAAAATAGAACTTATATTTACAAGACTTCAGTATGAGCACTTTGCTCAGCTTTAGTTGACTACAATCAATGTCATTTTGAAATAAATATCTTCATTCATTGACCTTTACCTTTAGGTCTCCTAAGGTGACCTTTACCTTTAAAACTGATAGTTCAAAAGTTATTATATGGTCAATTGAAAGATAACTGATTTTCTCCTGTTACTTCATACTGACATTATCAATTATTAAGCAACTGAGGTGATAATGAATCCTCAAAAATCAATAAATCACATTTGGAATCCTTCAATTCCTTTAGAACTTTGAAGAAGCAGGATTTTTTCAACTAATTAGTAGATAGTCTGCCATGGACTGAGTTCCTATTAGAAGAATATTGTACAGAAAAAGCCATAGCAAATATGGTAACACACCTAATTAGACAATTACACTTTACACATATGCTTGGCAAATAACCTTGGCAAGATATCTCAAAGCTATAATATAATAAAATATACATTAAAGAGAGCTCACACAGGCTTATCACTAAACTATATACATTTACACATACAAGTGATAATAAACTAGTTTGAGGATATCAATAGATCATTCGTGTATAATATAACATGAGATTAATCATTGTGGATTATGAGATATTTATTATAGTAAATGTCTTCTTCAATCGATATTACCTTTTTTACGAAATATGTTACCAGCTACGAATGTTGAGTCAATGTTTTCTCACTTTAAAATAGAAATGTTTTATCTGATTTGAATAAAATTACAAACATCAAAAAGTTATGTTATAAAATATTTGGGTTCAAGATACAAAAAGCTGATTCTGAGTGTTAAGAAAATCGGGTTGGTAATATGTTGGCTAACATCAAAATCTAATGTTTTCAAAATCATTTTCTGATTCCAAACTATAATTATTATCTATCCCTTCATCTATTTGGTATTACAGTATATTTATTATATTCGAAATTAGTAATAGACACCCACTTCACTACTTGATATCTTGTAATATCAGTCATTCCATAATCGATTAAAATGCAATATTTAATGTAACGGAATAAAAATTTGGATCTTGATTACATTGACACTTCACAAATCAATTTTTGTGAACATAACATGATATAATGCTTCAAGTATGACAGATTTATCTCCTTCTCCAGTTACTTTTTGGACAAATCAAATAATATATCTCTTCTCTTACCAACATCGAACATGATTCGTCAATTATGAAATATTCAAACTATCCTCTTCCAGTAGGTTCAAAATCAATTTGAAACTTGTCATTAAAATATGGTAGATCAAGTATAACAGAGAGATTAATCAATAATTCATAGAAAAAAACATTTCCAACACATTTTCATCCTTCTCTGCAACTGCTTTAAAAATCAATTGAATAGTAAAATCACCATTAAAACATGATAGATCAAATTGTATAATAGACTTGAAAAGTTCTAGACACTTTGTTGCTTACAAACAACTCGAAGATGAAGTAAAATCGATCGTCAGAGAACTCCTTTCCTTACTCATTTAAAAGCTTTACAAACAAATAGTACACTTACCATTAAAACATGACACATCAAGTTGTTTAGTAGACTTGAACAAATTCGGTTGCTTCACAAACAACTCAAGTAGATCAAGTGAAATAAATCTTCAACGAACTCTCTCTTTCCTTCCACCTTCAAAGGCTTTACAAATCGATAATGAACTTACCATAGATCATAATTATTATAGATAGACTTATCATAGATTTTCCTTTTTCTTCTAACACAAGATGTTCTCTTTCATAATCTCAACCTCACTGTGTCTTCTATGATAGACTTATTATTATGTGTTCCTTCTCCTTGTCCCCAACCTGTGTTGGTATATTAAGAAAGAGTATCATATGAGGAAGAATATCATAATTCTTTTTGACTTATTATTATGTGTTCCTTCTCCTTGTCCCCAACCTGTGTTGGTATATTAAGAAAGCGTATCATATGAGGGAGAATATCATAATTCTTTTTCAAATACATAGAATGAGATTGAGTTATCTTGAAGCCAAATTGCTCGTCATCCGAATTTAGTGGACCTGGGTTGGTACGGTTACGGTATATTAAGAAGAATGTCATCTGAGAATTCTTTTTCAAATAGATAGAACGAGATTGGGTTAGGTAGAAGCCACATTGCTCGCCTAGTGGACGCGGGCGTATTTGGGCACAATATCCTTGCTGACCCAATAGTCGCAGTTTGGATACTCGATGGCGGGCAGAGGGTCTTGGCCCAGCATAATGAGTCGGTTCTGGCTGGCGTCCGAGGGAATCGTGTCGAATGTGCCGTGTGCAACGTACCGATAGAACATCTGCTGAATGGAGGTGACGTAGCGACGCTCCTCGGGCGTGCGCGTCGGGTAGTGGCCCAGGATTGCTTTGATATCCGCGTCAGGATCGACCATGTCATCGTCGTGGGTCTGCAACCAGAAATATTTATTCTATCGTTTCACTTATTGATTCACAATATATGTTATATTATATTCAATAGATTTATAATTATACTAGCCGTCAGGCTCGCTTCGCTCGCCATATCCGTCTAGCCAGGGGGCTCCGCCCCCTGGACCCCCGACTGGATCGTCCAATGATGAGATCAGCAGGCTCGCTTCGCTCGCCTGCATTTTTCATTTGGGCATTTTTATCATATGTTAGGACAATCCAGTCGGGGGTCCAGACTAAACGGCTGGCTAAACGGATATGGCGAGCGAAGCGAGCCTGACTGCTAGTAATATAATATTCCCAGGATTGAAGTAGCAGTGCCCAATCAATTTTTCCGCGATAAATGCATTTAAATCTTCAACTTGGTGCCAACATAACAAAGTCAACTCAACTTAATGCCAACCTGACAAAATTATTAATTTAGTTGCCAGTTAACAACTGTTTCGAAGAGGTACTCTATCTAGATTATAGTTCTATAGTAACATATGATATGGAAATTTCAATTATAATTAAGAGATTGGGAGAAGAAGAATATACATGCTAAAAGACGAACTTTAAACCCTTAAAAACAACCCTTAGAGTTAAAATATTGCCAAGAGATTTCTTAGTGCGCCTCTAAAGGGCCAACTGAACATACCTACTAAATTTGAACGTTTTTGGTCCGGTAGATTTTTAGTTATGCGAGTGAGTGAGTGAGTGAGTGAGTGAGTGAGTGAGTCAGTCAGTCAGTCAGTCAGTGAGTGAGTGCCATTTGGCTTTTATATAGACTATATAGATATTTTTCATACAACAATAATACTCATTGCATATGATGGACACGTGTTTCGGATGGACACGTTAAGCCGTCGGTCCCGGCTGCCTAAAAAGCAGTCGTTAGATCATGTCAGAGTCCCTGAAATTGATCAGTTGCGACCTGAAAACTCTGACACCAGACCTGAGCCAGCCAGGTCACTCGATATTATTATTATTGTATATTTACTAATTATAGATTAATTAATAGTAGTAAGGCCTTAAGCCATGTCCACATGAACAAATGTTCGACATACATGTTTGTTGAGGAGCTCAGGGACAAACATTTGAAAAAGTTTGGACAATCATTGTTTGTCTAAATCAGTCAATTATTGTTTTCATTTTAAATCGGACTTTTTGCGACTCCCACCAGCGGTCAAAGACTTTTCTTTTGCTGGTGGTGCCCGAAACAATTTTTAGTTTTTAGTTCACGGTACCGTAGTTAATTTTTATTTTATTTTCTTGTAATAAGTGTTGATTTATTAACCTTGGTTTGTTGCATAGTTAAATTCTGGCAATAAAGAATTGAAATTGAAAATTGAAATTGTCAAACAAAAATTACAGTTTTCCAAACATTTTCAGTGTTTACAGCTGTTAAACAAACCCACGATAAGCATAAGTTTTTATGATGCATTGTTGGCGAGTTATAAGCCCTTAAAGAGCAAAACATTGGATAAAAACCTGTTATCTTAACAATTACACTCCTTCAAGAGCGAATATCTCGGTAACTATTGGGAATATCACAAAATTCCACTAAACAAAAAGTGTAGAGAATTTATCAAGCTTTTTTTGAATAGTTAGTTATGTCTATTGAACGCATTGTTCTCAAGATATGAACGTGGAAGCAAAACGCTGAAAAATGCAACTTTTAAACCACCCTCATCCCCTTAGCACAGGGGGTATGGGTGGGGACTTTTGATATGTTTACCTCCTTAGTACCCTTAACAGAGCTGTGGGGTTAAAAATTGTCTTCCCAACTTTTTCCTTTCAAATTTTTTGGGCATTCATTGCCTGGACTAATATTAATTTAAACTTTGAATCGAAAAAACGTTTGTAGTGGAAACACTTACTTTTCAGCATTGACGACGTTCCGACTTGTTGTTGGTCATTTTCAGACTGAAGAACTTGACTCTTGCTTCGAGGTTGTTACTGGTATGGAGTGTTGGTGGTTACTGGTATGGTTTCGGTGTTGTATGGGACACTCCATACCCAGTAACAACTTGAAGCAAAAGAAAATTTCCTCAGTCCGAAGATGACCAACAACAGGTCTTAACGTCGTCACTGCTAAAAAGTAAGTGCTTCCACATCAAACGTTTTAAGGGCCGGTTTCCGAGCTCGGGATTTAGCTAAGTTCTAGACTTTAAACAGCTGGAGTCAGAAAATTGGCTTTCCGAAACGAGGCATAATCGTAGTAATTGTCATAGTCACTTTTAAATCGAATTTCGAAAAAATATAAGATTAAACCCAAAATAAAATAAAGAGAAAATAGTGAAAAGTTTCAATAATTTTGAATTATTTAGGAATGTTTAATTTCGTCAAGGGAAAATTTTTCCAATTATAGAAATGAGAAAATAAAGATTGCCATAAAAACAGCCCCGTTTTGGAAAGCCAATTTTCTGACTCCAGCTGTTTAAAATCTATAACTTAGCTAAATCCCGAGCTCGAATCCGGCCCTAAAAGTTCAAATTTAAGCTGCGTTTAGACCAAAGTTACTAACAAAATGTTAATAACTCAATCCTTATAGATTCTATTAGATTGAACATAACTTATTTATTTATTTATTTGTTGATATAATTACAAATCATATAAATGAATATGATCGGGATAGAACAACAGGCATAGCCAAAACTATTCTGTTCCCAAATTTTGATAAATAATAAAATGTCCGAAAAATAGGTTATGTCTTACTGAGGAAAGTTAAAGTTCAAAGTTCTGTCCAAAAATATATATGAGCTAGAAATTTTGAATTTAGAATAATTAAAATACCAAATTTTAGTCAAATATTGCACTTAATATCACCGCACTTTGAATAAATTAAGTTATTTCAGAAAATTTTGAAGCCAAAAATATACACACAACTTTCCACTAGGCACAGCTGTTACTGTTTTTTATACTTATCATACATACATATGATGAACTTGTGTGTTTGTCAACTTCCGTTCAATCTAATAGAATCTATAAGGATTAAGTTATTTACATTTTGTTAATAACTTTGGTGTTAACCCAGCTTAATAGTGAATAAAATTTCTGAATTGAGTGTAAACTCTTACTTTTTAACGAGTAAGTTTTCTCAGTATGAAGATGACCAACAACAGGACATAACGTCGTCACAGCTAAAAAGAAATTGTTTTCACTTTGAAAGTGTTTCTAAATCAAAGATCCTTTCTACTATTAATTTGAACATGAAGTGTAAACAAATACTTTTTAACAACGATTCAGTTTTCTAAGTCTGAAGACCAACTGGTCGAAACATCGTCACTACTAAAAAGTTAACAAAGATTACATGATCTTCAAGCATTTTTTAGCAAGGAATATTAAATTAAAGGAAGAGTCACCTGAGTAACAACGTAGAAGCCGGCACCCTGTATCTGCTTGGCGACTGTGAGGAGGGGACAAACGGTGCGAATGTCGGAAACCATGGCGGCCAGACCCGGGTAGGTGGTGTTGTAGCGACGCAGCGCCTCCTCAGCCAATCCCAGGCCGGACAGCACACTGCTCCGCACCATCAGAGCCACATCCTCAACGTTCCACTCCGCGCTCTTGCGCTTCAGATCCAAGCTGGCTTCAGCGTGCGCCGTTGTTCCTGAAAACCACAAACACTGAGTAATATTTTCAAATTAGAATAGAATAGAACAGAATTTATTGCTTCTCATAAACAACAGTACAATATTAAAAGAAAAAACAAAACAAAAATATTAAGTGATTATCCATATTTATAAAATGCTATGGCTCAAAAATATAACAATGTAAGAATACAAACAAATATTTCTCATTTAAACATCGCCAAATGCAGTCATAATAATAATATAACCAAAAGTCATTAGCCACATTTTCCAACTACTTATGCTCATAAAAAAACTAATATCAAAAATAGAAAAATTCATATTTCTAAAAAAAAAAACGAAACAGTACAATATAATATACCTAACATTTCTTTGTTACACAATTTTACTGCTAAATAATTAGCCTTCTATACTGTATGGTACAAGAAACAATAATAAGGTACCCCTGTGATGAAAATTGTGTTGGGGTTACCAAACTTGATTAACAAATATAAGAGTGAGTCAAGCCCGATACTCACTTAATCACAAAAAAATTTCCTTTTGAAAAAAATAACAGGAAAATAAATCTTGAAAAAAATAAATATAAAGTGCCATTAGCCCAATGATCTGATCCAATTCTCAATATCAACTATGCTCATGAGAAATTGCTTGATATAATTTTCTAATAAACGTTTTGACCTCAAAATTTCCTCAGTTGGTTTAATTTTATTCCACATTTTTGGAGCTAAGTAAACAAATGATTTTTTGTATGCCTCTGTATATGGTCTTGGTATTACAGTGTTCTGGGTGTTCCGCAATCTTTGAGAATAACGTTAACCCTCCTATCTTTATCGGCTTCCACTGCCATATAACGTGGACCCAACTGTACTTATCAGTAGGGACTATACTCGTTCAATAACTGAATTTACAGATGGAGGCAATCAATCATCATCATCATGTTCTTACAAGGATTAGGCTCTATTAGCCTGTACCGGCATCCATTTCTTTCTTGGTCTTCCTATGCCTCGCTTTCCTTCGGGTTTGTACTCCCATGCTAATATTGGCAGCCTATTGGATGGCATTCTGAGTAAATAATAAGACCAATTTTCCCCGATATTTCTTCATAATATCCAATAGCGGTTCTACAATCAGTTCAGCTCTTCAATCAATCAATCAATCAATAACCTTATTCTATATTAGAAACTGTAATTCATCAGTATTTGGGAGAGATACAGTTTTGGGCTATTCCTGTTGTCTTTTCCCAATCAAATTATTGTATAATTGACCGAAGCGAAGCTGAGGTCTTAGTTTCGACTCGATCGGCCTTTGTCTGTTTGTTTGTTTGTACCGCAGTTATTGTCCGATTTGGATGAAATTTGGTATACAAGTTCTTTGAAACAAGGCGCAGAAACGTATGTGTAACGATTTTTGATAAGACCTCCGGTTTTAATATAAATTGTGCCGCTCTAAAATGTGCTGTATTGAATGAATGGTATCGTTAGAATGCTGTCGATAGAGGACAAGAGTTGTCAGCGGTACACCTTGAAACGTCTGAGTCGCTCCAAATCATACTGTATTTATTAATTGAAGAAAACTTCTCACTTGATTGCACCATTTCTTCCCTTTTCAACACGATATTTCCCTGTTTCATAGATGAATAGTTTCTAGACCTACCGAACCGGCCGGAGACATCACAGCTTAGTTAGTTAGCTCTTGTTTTCGTTTTAGTATGAGATCGGAAACCGACTTGTGAGCATAAACGTTCTGCATAGGCATAACCAGCCGCCATAACATTGAATCCACTTTTCATGAAAAACATTATTAGCAGCCTCCTGTCATTGTCACCAACAAACCCATCTTATTTAGAATCATTTTCCGTCTCACTATCGTCTGTGAGACGATTCTTCGTCTGAATTGCCTACTGCATATTCCATTTTTCTATCAGTTGACCGATTTCTTATAATTGATTGTATGAAAAGTTGTAATATTGTGGATATGGGGAGTGGGGACAATATGAAGGTACTTCCTTGAGAGACATTTATAAGTCCGGTGTCCCTGAAAACAATGTCTTTAGCACTTTCAATGAAGAAAATAATTGATGACATGGATAAATCTTCACAATATACTGTACTTTCTTAATGGCCCTTATTAGTTGTAGGCAGTACCCTCTCATGAGCGAGGTCTACTGTTCGCAGAAGTACTAGTATAATTAATTGTCAATATAAGAAATAAACTAATTTTGCCCTCTCAGTAAAGAGGCAGTACCCTCTCATGAGCGAGGTCTACTGTTCGCAGAACTACTAGTATAATTAATTGTCAATATAAGAAATAAACTAATTTTGCCCTCTCAGTAAAAGAGGCAGTACCCTCTCATGAGCGAGGTCTACTGTTCGCAGAACTACTAGTATAATTAATTGTCAATATAAGAAATAAACTAATTTTGCCTTGGTTTGTGCTTGTGACAGAATGACATGAACAGATTCGATGATGTGTAACTATATGAACGGATGCGCTCTCACCGAAAACGAGTTGTATCTTGAGCGGTTCCTTGGCCCAGACGTGACTCGGATGCTCCTTGATGATTTTCCCGTCGGTCACCAGCCATTGGTGGACAGCGGTCATGTTCTCCTCAGCGGTGGGCAGTTCGGCCGCCTTGTACCACCATTCCAACGGCACCTGGTCGGTCAGCTCTTCCATGTCCTGCAATCATTTCAAACAACAATCGAATTTACAAGATTGAACAAAATTAATTGACGTCCCTATAGTGAGGTCCACGTTATAGTGGCAATATTTGATCAACAGTGGTGCTGCTATCAACATTGAAAAAAATTCTATATACCAAGAAGATGGCAACTCTCTTCAACATATTTCAATCATCACTCACTGAAATTTCAGCTATTTTAGACGCATAGTATTCATGTGAGGCTGGCCTCTAACGACCTCTAACTGGCCTCAAAAGTCAGAAGTCATGCATGATGAACATGTGTGTAGACACATGTTGTGTCATCACAGCAAAAGGTTTTTTTGAGGTTATTCTCCAACAATATTTTTTGAGGTTAGGTATTTGAATCTTCTATTTTTTGTCTTCATGTTTCCTTCACTAGCTTAAATTATTTTTGTATAATTATGATTTGTGATATTTCATTGGTTTATCTATTGTTGACCGAACGTAGTGAGGTCTATGTTTCAACTCGATTTGCTTCTGTCTGTTTGTATGTAACGCGATTACGCCCAAACGCGTTGATAGAATTCGATGAGATTTGGCAGGAATATTCTTTTTTTAACTGCGCGTCGATGTATACACAAGGTTTTTTGAAATTTTGCATTTTAAGGATAATATGAAAAGAAAAGGAATTCCTTCATACTCTGATATAACTATATATATATAATTTACTCTGAAGATAGGGTTAATAAGACTAGAATTATTCAAAATCAATCAGCTGACAAGTGAATTAAACAGATGTCTGGAGACTTGACACTGGAGAGCGACACAAAAATGTTTTTAAGAGTGAATTATGATTCAACTGTAAATTTTGATTCAACTGAATCACTAGAACAGGTGACATCAGATACTTGTGGATGAGAAAACTGCGTGAGGTCTACTGTTCACAGAAATTCATAAATACTAGTTATTGGTTGTTTATTTCATGTTAGAAGTATAGAACAACAAACAACTGTTTTTCATTCAAAGCCTCTCGCTGATTACAAAACATGCATGATAAACATGTGTGTACACAGTGAAAAGTACAATACAAATGTGTGTACACACATGTTCATTATGCATGACACACAATCATGTTCATCGTGTCCTAAGGCCCGCCGCAAAGTGGACCCACGTTAATCCACGAAAATCAACCCACGCCGTGGGATGTTTTGTAAACCATTGCTATAGAATTATTCATAATCAATCAGTTGACAAGTGGATTATTCATTGCATGTATTACAGAGATGTCTGGAGAAGCCTAGTCATGTTTACAAAACATCCCACGGCGTGGGTTGCTTTTCGTGGATTAGCGTGTGTCTACTTTGCGGCGTGCCTTAGGCTAGGTACACACCAGTTAGTCAAGACAAGACAAGACATGATCAGACACGTTCAGTCACAATACTTCACATTGTTGCTTATGAAGACATGTATAATTGCAATGTCTAATCAGTGTAAGTTGCGTCATAAGCAGCTATGTGAAGTATTGTGACTAAACGTGTCTGATCATGTCTTGTCTTGACTAACTGGTGTGTGCCTAGCCTTACAGTCGTTTGACTAAGTCAATTTTGGGTGGAGCAACTGCTCACATTGATTGCAATAAAATTGTCAATTACATAGAGCAATAATTCAATAATTGTGTTATCTCCCTTTTATACATCATGGACCATCGATTGCTCGATATGCTCATGTATTTTCTTTGTATTGGATGAATTGAGAATAAATTTGTTTGTGAAAGATTAATTTATTGCTAAAATTGCAGACTTACTTGATCGAGGAGACACTTGAGAGATCCATAATGATCGCACTTCAATTTCTCCAGATATTGTCGGTTTCTGTTCTCAGAGTCCATGAGTGGTTCGTCAGGAAAGACTGCAGATCCACTCGACAGCCAAGCACGGGCAAATAGTTTCTGCAAAATATAACACATGTCAAATGTCAATCATTTTATGTATTTTTCAGTGATTTATTTATTGTTACTGATTTATTTTCTGTTTGCAAACTGTTCAATTTGTTTTGACTGTTCATCTCGTTAGTGAGCAATTTCAGGTAAGGTGAACTCGACGAATGTTCGTGTGGCAGCTCATGAATCAGGGTGTGATCACACTGAATGCGTATAATTATGTGCAAGTGACGTCCAATCAAAATCTGTGCATGAGCCGAAAAACAAAAAATCTGGTGTGGACAACATTTTGGCCATTTTAGCGGCCATCTTGGATTGCATTTGATCGAAATTGTTCGTGTCGGATCCTTATAGTGTAAGGACCTTACGTTCCAAATTTCAAGTCATTCCGTGAGAGATATCGTGTACACAGACGCACATACACTCATACACTATAATATATACCCAGACCAATACCCAAAAACTACTTTTTCGGACTCAGGGACCTTGAAACGTATAGAAATTTAGAAATTGGGGTACCTTAATTTTTTTCGGAAAGCAATACTTTCCTTACCTATGGTGATAGGGCAAGGAAAGTAAAAATGGAAAGTGCCATTCAAACAGGTAGTGAGTTGCATGTAGCTCATTACACTGAACGCAACCAGCAAGTGCACACGTTAAGTGCGAGTCTTACTATTGATCTTTCCTGATTTTGTTTTTCATCTGCATGTTTGATCATGCACATATATGCATGATCATGCATTCAATGTGATCACACCATAAGAGTGGATTTCACCAGGACTAAACGCTCCGTTAGAGGTAGCGTAAACTTCAGTTAGTTAGTAACTGACAAAATCGGATTTCACCACACGCCGTTAGAGCTACTTCTGACTAACTTGTCTTCAAAGAATTAACCGCCTAATCTTGGCCAGTTAACTTCTGTAATCTCTCGTTAAGGCAATATGACGGAGGTTTGTTTACTGTTGAGTCGAAAATAAACTGTTCTATGTTTATATTGATATGAATAATTATAGATTTCAGCATTATTTAAATTTGATATCAATGATGGAACTGTATCCAGGAACGAATATTTGTTATCTATTCTATTTGTTGATACGAAAACATGACCTATATTTGTTGTTGGTTATCCATCTTGTTTCCACTATTATTATCACTATTAAATTTTATAAAACTTTAAAGTGAAAAAGCACTCCGTTTCGTGCTGGTATTGTACATTTTCAAGCCAAACAGGAACATGAAGAGTTCCACAGGAAGAGTTCCTGTTTGGCTTGAAAATGTGCAATACCAGCAAGAAACGGACGTCGCCACATCAAATAATGTGAGTGCTTTTTCACTTTAAAGTTTTATAAAATTTAATAGTGATGACCTATATTATCAATGACCAACAACTAACTTAAATGAATAATAAAACTATGTTCAATAAACTCATTCACGTTCAAAATATATGTGAATTTGAGTTCCTGTAATTCATTTAACATTGCACGAATCAACTCCTTCAATATTTTGCATTACTATATTTCAAAAAAAACCTATTCTGTATCGCTGTATCTGTATTCTTTTCTGTCGATTTCTCTATTATTCCAATTAGTGTCTTGCCTGAGGAAACATGTCTGTGGGTAGATGACACAAGCTGATAAGTCATGATTTGTAAATTTTCAGGAGAGCAATTTGAAAGTTTGGCATAGCTGCAAAAATTAGCTATCATAATTTTTATTACACTATTATAATCAGCTGATCTTTGACTATTTGAATATGAAATATCAAGGAATAAAACATTATTTATTTAAATGAACTATTGAGAATTTTTGCAAGTTAAGTCAGAGATATCATGTTTTGCCATCTGCCAAATGTTTCAAATCACAATGTAACAGTATAGGAAATATCTTAAAAATCGATTATTTAAAAATTTGAATATATTTTTTAACAATTAACTGATATTATTTACAAGTATTGATCAAATTAGCCAAACTTGAACTGTTTGCAGAGTTGTATGGGTTATGTAGTTCTCAATGTAGGTTATTAATTTTCAGATTTTATAATAGCCTACCAGTACATACACTTATCAAATTTTGCCATCTTTTGATAATTGGATTATAATACAAACCGGTAGAAGTGTTGAGATATATGCACTTATCAATATTTATCAACTTAGGGATTAGAAGAAAAGCTTGAGCAAAGGCCTATATCTCAGCTATTTACAGAGATAAAACATATCTAGTTATACCATCTTATAGATCTAATTTTTCTGAACACAACCATATGCATAACTCAATATGGTCAAAAATGTGACTTATCAACTTGTGTCATCTACCCACAAATGTGATATAGGCTAAACAGCATATTATTTGTGAGACAATTGGATTGTGAATTGGTTTTCGTACCTCAGGCTTGCGTATAGCAGTGAGCGCCGCGACCAGCGTCGCACCTCCGCGATGCGCCAACACAGTGACCTGCTGGCGATCACCTCCAAAGTGCTCGGCGTTGAGCTGCACCCATTTTAGTGCGGCGATTAAGTCGTGCAGGCCGTAGTTGCCGGAAGTGGGCGGATGCGTGGCCGTGGTGAGCGGTCGCGCCGCCAGGAAGCCGAGTGGCCCGAGGCGGAAGTTGGGTCGCACCAGCACCAGCTCCTTGTTGCGGGCGATGCGCGGCGACGCCACCGCTTGGCCCGGTGAACCGCCTGCCAGTGTGTCGCTGCCTACTAGTACCACTACCTGCAAACGACAAATAGACAATATACTATAAAAATTAAAAATTAAATACTTAGGTATAATTATAGATCAAAACTTGAAATGGAATGCACATATACTTCACCTTTGCTAAAAATTGAAATATCTGACTTATATTTTCTACAAAATCAATAAAATTAAACATCCAAGTATTATTAGAAACATTTATTTTGCTTATGCACACTCTTTATTTCAATATGGCATTGAGGCATGGGGGGCAGCTCAGGATACTCACTTCAATAAACTTTTTGTTCTACAGAAACATATTATCAGAGCAGCCCTGGGAAGACCGAGAATGTACCCTAGTAGACTACTATTTAAAGAAAGTGATTTACCAACATTGAGACAAACATACGTAACTAACGCAATTCTGTACATTAATAAAAACAAAGACAAATTCACTACTCGTAATACACCATATCAAATACGCCCAAATGTTTTCAATACCTACAATAACCTATTCACTAGACTTACATCTTGCAAACACCAATTGTCCTTCTATTGCCATAGAATAATAAATTGTCTACCTGAAAAATTCATTCTAAATAGAATTACTAAGTGTTTAATTTATGAAATAAGAGAGTGGGTATGTAGGAAAGTTTACTTCGGACTTGAGATTTCAGAATATTAATTGACTTTTTGTTCTAGTGCTTACATTGTTATATTGTATATACATTTATATTGCATATTGTTTCTTCTGGTACTAATTAAATTGTCTTAGACATCCATCCTAATTACCTTCAACATTTTTGAACTCTCTTCCAGAGCTCAAGCATTAGCTTTTCTGGGAGAGCCCATTATTTCAATATTAAAATAAAAGAAAACATTCGTTGAATATGTTTTTAAATTAGTTTAGATTATAATTAGGTATACCATTATAAGAATGTTTTTGTTTCACTTGTTTGTAAAAAAAAGAATGGCAATAAATTGATTTGAATTGAATATAGTGAGGTCCACGTTATGATGACAGTGGAGAAAGATGGGAGAAAAACGTTGCCGATCCTCTCTGTCTTGTCAATGCCTTCTATAGACGGTAGCTGATACAGGTTTATTGATGTAATATTAACGGTTCATTCTCGTTTAAAATAATCAATTATTAGCGAAAAATTATATTTTTCAATAATTTCATAATGAAATAGCCGTCAGACTAGCTTCGCTCGCCATATCCGTCTAGTCAGGGGGCTCCGCCCCCTAGACCCCCGACTGGATCATCCAAAAATGAGATCAGCGGGCTCGCTTCGCTCGCCAAAAACGCTAGTGAAAACACCTTTTACTATATCGGCGTATCTTTGGGAACAAAATTCTTCCACCACAAGTGTACTGATTTTTTAAAAATATATTTCAATCAATTATTGAAGAAGGTGAGAAAACGCAGAAAAGTTGTGAAAAACGTTGGAAAAAAGCTGATTTTGGGCGTATCTTTGATGAAATATTGAAGTCACCTCATCACAAAATTTTTAGACCCAAGCTAAACCTCTGTACCAAATTTGAATATTTTCTGTCGATTACTTGATAAAAGAACAGAGAAAACGCCAAAAAAATACCGCTAATTTTGTTCGTATCTTTAGCGTTATTTCAAATTCTTTCTAACCCTAGCTGAGCTTCTGTACTAAATTTGAACATTTTCTGCTAATAAAACGCTGGAAAACCGCAGAATTTGGGCGTATCTTTGGAAATTTTTCCAAATCCGTTCTTAGTGCGCCTCTAAAGGACTAACTGGATCTACCAAATTTGAACGTTTTTGGTCCGGTAGATTTTTAGTTCTGCGAGTGAGTGAGTGAGTGCCATTTTGATTTTATATATATAGATTTTCATTATAAAGATGAAATATTTAGTTTATTAATTATTAATTCTACATTGTTGAAAGACGATCTGGCAACAGAGCAAAGCAAGAAAGAGATAGCGCTATCGTCTTTGTTGAATGATAGACAAGGATAGCAATACCATTGCTAATCAAACACTGCCATTATAACATGGACCTCACTAAGGCACTACTACCTTCAACCGACAAGTAGACAGTAATAATGAACAATACAAATAGACTAAGAGACCAAAAATCATGAAAATAATTTAGAGAATCAAAATACCCACTAGAAATATCTGACACAAGATTTTCAACAATACAGTCATAGGACAGAACATGTTCTAAATATAATACACGCTACAGGAAATGTAAACAATAAGAAACATGAGAATTATGAGCTGAAACCTCTTTTGAAAATTCAACTTATAAGTTTCAAATACCATACTCTCTGCTCTTGTTCAAAAGAATCACAGAAAAAGACCATACCACAAGCTGCGAACAAACTTTATGCCTCCTACCCCAATGACATTTTATTTTTATTTTTTTATTTATTTATTTATTCCTTGAAAAAGCATTACAATAATTCACAATTTAGAAATATAACAACAAAATGAATCAATAGGAAATACAAATAAACATAAGGAACTACTTCCCCAAAAGAGCAAGCTCGAGCTTGGGGAAGGAGCAGCCGTACTTTGACTACTTACTTATTATTAATTAACATTACAGTATATACATTAACAACTAAAATCAAATCCTTTCAATAAACAAGATAAATCAGTGATGCTATAATAGATCAATAGATTTACATACAATATGTGTTAGAATGCAACAAAATTTGTAAATAATAAATTATAATAATGACCTGATATTGCCTAGCCCAGTGTATAACATGATATAAGATGTGGTACAAAATGAAATCTATTCAATTGGAATAATTACTATACTAATGTAATCCAGAAATTCTCGGCACTATCCCAGCCATGAGAGCTAACCAGATACTTTTTCAAATGTAGTCCAAAGTTTTTTAGGGCGAGTAAACCTCTCAAATTACTTGGAAGAATATTAAAAAATAATGGAGATAAATATATGAAGCTACGCTGACCAGCAGTAGTCAATAATCTAGGAACAGTAACCAGACCTGACTCCTCCCGTCTTGTAATAGCACAATCCGTTCTATTAATGAAATGAAAAAGTGATAGCTTCTTATAATATAATATGATGTGTTTCAGGTATATCTGTCTAATCGGTAGAACTGAAAATTCCAAAAAAGCCAATCTTGTTGAATACATTCTATTCTTTTTCAGAATAATTTTTAATATTAAATTTTGTATTGTTTTTACTGGTTTTAGAACATTTGTATATGCACCACCCCAACCCACAATACCATATTGGAGCAATGACTGTGCCAGTGCATAATACACTATCTTCATGACTTTCATAGGCAAAACAGAACGTAATTTCACAAATAAATAAATAAGTTTTCTAGATCGTGTAGTAAGCTGCGACAAATGTACATCCCACTTTAAATGCTGATCAACCATTACTTCAAGATATCTGATACTGCTAACCTTCTCTATTTTATTACAATTAACTGAACACCCTAAATCTACATGACTAAGACAATTTGGAGAATGCAAAACAAGTGACATATTAACTGGCTGATTCTGTATATTCAAGGAAAAAGAGATGTATTTTGTTTTGGACAAATTCAGAGTCAGTTTACTTCTATCAAGCCATTTTTTTACTTCTCCCAGTCCCCTAGCAGCTGAGTCATATGTGCTAGCCCAGTTTTCTTCATGAAAAATTAAAACTGCATCGTCTGCAAATGACAATATTTTCCCATTGATTAAATTAAGGTTACAAAAGTCATTAATATAGATCAGGAAGAGGCAAGGTCCAATCACTGTTCCCTGCGGGATTCCCATTTTAACAGATTTATATTCATTAACAGTGTTATTGACTCTAACACATTGTTGCCTATTCTTTAAATAACTGCAAAACCATCCCTCCAAAACATTAGAAGTGAATTTGGAATACTTCAAAATTTATGGAGAACAGGAAAAACTGGGTGGAATCCATGACGTGTTTGAATAAATTATAAAACATGAATAGAAGTTTACTTTCTCAAATCTTGAAGTAGCTGTTAGAATATTTTTCCAAGTAGAGCAGTCACCAACTGCTCTGCAGAGAGAGGATCTTCCGCAGAAGAATCGTCTGAAGAATATTAAGAGGTCTACAGTTTTGTGTTTGAAAAACGTGATCTTGTAATCTCTTGTTATTCACTTCATAAGATATAAGTAACATAGATTATTTGATTTACATTAAAGTAATAAGGTAGGCGCCAGTAGAACATTTGCCCAGGGCGTCATTCAGCTAAGCCCGGGGCCTGGTTGGTACTCTGTATGTAAGGCTTTGATCAGTGCGGAAAATACCAGTTTTGTCTCATTAATTTTTTACTTTCCTTGCCCTATTACCATAGGTAAGGAAAGTATTGCTTTCCGAAAAAAATTAAGGTACCCTAACTTCTAAATTTCTATACGTTTCAAGGTCCCCTGAGTCCAAAAAGTGGTTTTTGGGTATTGGTCTGTATGTGTGTGTGTGTGTGTGTGTGTGTGTGTGTGTGTGTGTGTGTGTGTGTGTGTGTGTACACGATATCTCATCTCTCAATTAAAGGAATGATTTGAAACTTGGAACTTAAGGTCCTTACAATATAAGGATCCGACACGAACAATTTAGATCAAATGCAATTCAAGATGGCGGCTAAAATTGCGAGGATGTTGTCAAAAAAAGGGTTTTTCGAGATTTTCTCGAGTACAGCTCCAACGATTTTGATCAAATTCATACCTAAAATAGTCATTAATAAGCTCTATCAACTGCCACAAGTCCCATATCTGTGAAAATTTTAGGAGCTCCGCCCCATCTATGCAAAGTTTGATTTTAGATTCCCAATTATCAGGCTTCAGATATAATTCAAACAAAAAATTTCGAGTGGAAAAGATTGAGCATGAAAATCTCTACAATTAATGTTCAGTAACATTTCAACCTGAAATTGAAAATAAGCACGAACTTCGAGAAAATGCGATTATCCAATTACAAACTGTTGGCAACTGTTGATTCTATTAAATGATTCACTATGAAGAGATAGCAGACCTCGTATGTCTCCAGCGTTATTGTCCTGTCACCAGCTGGCTCAGATCTTTGTTTATAAAGTAGACTTGAGATGCGCGTGAACACTAGCGTCAGGTGATCAATTTTCATAACGACAAGGAAAGTTGTGTGAGTGCGCCACACCAGATTTTGTTGTCTCTCCTTCCAATAAACAGACACTGTAGGACATATCGATAACTATGAGATCAATATTTATTTATCGATAACTATAACATCGATATTTTTATCGATAATTATGATATCGATATTCATTTAACCATAATATCGATAACTATAATATCGATAATTGTTTGTACATACCGGCAGGGGCGAGTGATACCGCACATATGGCGTGAACACGTCGAGGGTGAGACAGTCCTCCGCCCCGTTGACGGATGCGTTGTTGTAGCGTTGCCAGCAGTGCGCCGACGAGTTGTGGGCGCGAAACGTGTCGTTCCAGCACGTGTTCAGGTCGAACGCCTTGGGTGGCTTCCAGCGCAACTCGTCGACTGGCGGCAGAGCGTACGGAATGCCTCTGAACGCGAACACACCTTCTTCCAGCATTCTACAACACAACAATCATCAGTTCAAAAATGAATGAATAATTATTTATTACATCAATAGCAAAATTACAACATTCATTCACTTTATTCATTCATTTATATAACAAGTACATTATCAAAATGATAGGGAGAGAAAAAATAAGGTAGACTTGTGCTATTCCTCTCCAAAATCTAGATAACACCTAGTCCGAATTAGGTATTGTAGTTATTCAATTCACAAAATTTTCAGTCCTCAAGTATTTTTTCACAAAGTAGATTTTCAAATTTATATGCTTCAAAACTAAACATAGAAGAAATATTTTACATTATTATAGCTAGAATAGGAAATATTCACATATTAAAAATATAATTTATATAAATAGAGGGTTACAGCTTTATGCCAAAACAAGTCTCAGTGAGAATCGTTTGTCTACACAAACAGAAATTGAATTGATAAGAAAGAAATGAGAAAAATAACAATTGTAAAATAACACCATAGTACCCTTTTTGAGATCTTGTTTCAAAAGAAATAAGATATAATTAAATTTAGTTTCGATTTATGAAAAAATATTATAGAACCCTTTATTTTTGAAGTTTTATTATAAAATAACAGATTAAAAACACAAATTAAAACAACTAGTTTCGATGTTTCACATAATCTTCAGGGGCTTCAAGGTCTGTGATGGGTCTATTATCAAGAAAATGGTCATACTCTCCAACTATTATAGAACAATTGAGAAAGGATGAAGGAAGAAATATTGCCACCTCTATAAACAATGGGACAACCCTTTCCGATCCCATAAACATGTTGCATTTTCTACCTTTAGGTAGAAAACACAGTTGGACCCACCAGAAGCCTCAAAGCCTCTTCAGGTTTTAAAAATATATTTCAAATAGACGTTTTACTAGTTTTAATTCGTGTTTTAAATCTGTTAATTTATAATAAAAACTTTTCAAAAGAAGGGTACTATAATATTATTTAATAAATAAAAATAAGTAGCCCTAAATACATACATTTTAACTAGTTTCGATTGAGATAATATAGACAGGCGAACAGTCTTAGCATCTACTACCAATTTTTCATAAGCAATAAGAGATCATTCAAATCAAATTGAGTTTTATACACAAAATCATTACAAATACAGTAAGTGTATGAATAATAAAAAACACTAGTGAACTTTCCCCACATAGACAAGTCTGTGTGTGGGGAAAGACACCATTATTTTTAGAACTCGTGGCTGGAGCTTAAGGCTTCTTTTTCCAGTCACGCCAAAAACTATTGTATTTTAATGATTATTTTTATTTGTAAAAATATTTATTGTATTTGGCGGAATAAATGTTGATATTTTAATGATAACAATAAGTTTTGAGTATATGGGACAATACTATTAATGTAAAACTCACCCTTCAACATTTCCACAGCTGGTGACGGCCTTGACATATTTTCCGTTGTAGATTGGAGCATTGGTCGGAGGCCGGGAACCTCCAAAGAACAGCAGAGACACCAGGATGAAAACTATCATGAACAGGAACACGAGTACTGCAAGAGAAAATAAAACAAACTGAACATTACACAGGTAAAAGAAATGGTTGTCAATGAGATCAAGTAGTAATCAATAAGCCAACGTACTTTCTTTAATATCACTATATAATAGGCCTCAAGTTATGAAACATATTATATCCTACAACTATATTATCATTCAGTAATGTAGTGGTTCTCTAAGTATGGGGCGTGACCCCCAAGAGGGGCGCGATGAATGCTCAGGGGCGGGGGGCACAAAGCTTTGTTGGAAAATAATTTAAATTTACTTCTAAAATAATTACGATAAGCAATCATTATACTTTTAAAATTCTACTTAAAAATATTTTAATGAGAACTTGAATGGTTTGGCATGGATTCAAAACCCATTCAAATTCTCAATCAATGAGTACTCCCTCAACATGATAGCAAATGAAAGCCTCATTGATCTCCAAGGTGACTATTGGGCTTAAAATGAAGTTTGAAGAATATTCTCTCACATCCTTCTGGATTGGTGTGCAAAAGGAACACCCAATTTTGAGTGAAAGGGCATTGAAGATATTGACTCCATTTGCGACAGCTTATTCGTGTGAAACTGGGTATTCTTCTCTAGCTGCCATGAAAAGTAAATTTACATCAAGACTGGATGTGACCCAGGAACTTAGAGTAGCATAATCAGAGCTGATACCTTTTTCAACAAACTCTGTGCGAAAAAAACAAACTCATCCTTCATATTGAAGCTCTTTATATTGTTAATTGCTATGAAAAATAAAAGTAACAACTATGTACTATAGTAGCTATAGTACCTGAATAAATTATAATTGTTTGTATAGAATTTGTTGTTATACGCTTATACATGTAGGGGGGCCCGGCTTACAGCTGAATTATGCAGGGGGGGCTCGAAGTGAAAAGTTTGAGAACCACTGCAGTAATGGATAAAATAGGACACACGAATAAGTAGCACAGACAATAAAGTTCGAGAAATGATTATTGAAAAATTAAAAAAAGAATAGAAAAATAAAAAGAAAACACACTGATATTGTCAATACCATACCACTATATATTAAAAAAAAACACACTTTGCATGTCAGTTCCTACTACGTCATTTGAGTATAATATTTATCACAAAAAATATATTCTGTTCTCTCATCATTATCCCTCTCACTCATTACCCACGCACAAGCCTAAGAGCTTATGTGAGCATCACCCTCAGTATTATTATTGAATATCCATCACAGAAGCAATCAGAGAAATAAACATCTCTCATCATTATCCCTCTCACTCATTACCCACGCACAAGCCTAAGAGCTTATGTGAGCATCACCCTCAGTATTATTATTGAATATCCATCACAGAAGCAATCAGAGAAATAAACATCAATGCAAAGGACAATAAACGAATGTAAAACTAAGGTCCATTCAGGCGTATGTCAAAAATACAACAGAAGTCGATAATTTAGGCTGATAAAATTTTTGTTCATCAAATTAAATTGTAAGAGTTCATGATCAAATTATTTGAAAATGTATTGTTTTATACTCTTGTCATAATATTTGGTGATATTTGAAGGTATTACATCCATTCTCGTTTCACAGTCCTTTGATTTAAGATAATGTTTTTTTTTTTTTTGTAATCAGCATCCTCTCTCAAATCAATGTATTCCTTATTGGAGTGATTCAAAAGCAAAGTAGCTGGAATATGTATTGTTTTATATATACTCTTGTCATAATATATGGTAGTAGTTGAAGGCATTCCACTCATTCTCACTGTTACAGAGTCTTTTTATAGTCTGTGATAAAAGATATTGGACTTTTTTGCATTCAGCTTCACATCTGAAATTCAATGTTTCACCTATTGGAAGATATGATCAAAGTATCTGAAAAATGTAACGTTTTTATACTCTTGTCAAAATATTTTGTAGTAAATGAAGGGATTCAACCCATACTCACGGTTACAGTGTCCTTAAATGGTATATGATAAAGGATATTGCATTTTTTGTACATGACAGCCTCACTCAAAAACAATGTGTAGGAGGGCTTCACTAACAAAGTAGTTTTGAAAATACAGTAGAACCTCTGTATGACGAAGTCGATCGCTGTAGAGAGGTATTCGTTATCGAGAGGTTGTTCTGTCAAGAAAACTGGCATGATCTTATGGATATTATAATATATCACGGGCAGTAATTAAATGAATATGGTACATAAAACATAACATCGAGAACGTAGAGTGACATTTTGGGAAATTTCACACATTTTTCAAAATTGAAATGTATGACAAGCAAATGATGGGAGGATGGGGAAATCCAGCATTCTCGTTCCTTCATTCATAAATGGCGAGTTCTAACAATTGAAATGTTCGACAGAAGCAAGGATGAGAAAGTCCAGTCGTTTACCTGCCTGCTCTACGAATGAATTCTTAGAACTCTACATTTCCAGTAACTTGCATTCAATTTCCGACATGTGTTTCAACCTGTATTGACTGTCTACCACCCTCATGTGTTTCAACCTGTATTGACTGTCTACCACTCTATCTTCTTCCTACCTGAATTGCCATTATTTTCAGTCTATTGACCATTTGCTGAAACTAAACAATTCCTTGAAAATGACTGTCTGGTTCCTATACACACTACATTTTGTATGTTGAAGTGAAGAGAAAACTTTGTTGCTGAGAGGTCCGAAATTCGGTAAATAGAGGTAAATAAGCAGCCAAAACTCTAAAATGTCATGGAACCAGGTAAAAATTCGTTGTGTAGAGGATTTCGTTAAGTGGAGGTTCGTTATAGAGAGGTTCGATTGTTTATTGTTTTATACTCTTGTTATAATATTTGGTGATAGTTGAAGGGATTCCACCCATACTCGCGGTTACAGTGTCCTTCAATAGTCTGTGATAAGAGATATTGGACTTTTTTGCAATCAGCTACACATCTGAAATTCAATGTATCACCTATTGGAAGGGTTCATAATCAAAGTATCTGAAAAATGTATCGTTCTATACTCTTGTCATAATATTTGTTAGTATTGGTAGTGATTCCATCCATTCTCACAGTTACAGTGTCCTTTAATAGTCTGTGATTTAAGTTATTGATTTTTTTGTATTCAGCAGCCTCTCTCAGATCAATGTGTTCTTTATTAGAGGGACTCAAAAGCAAAGTAGATGGAATATGTATTATTTCATACTCTTGTCATAATATATGCTGGTAGTATTTAAAGGCTTTCCACTGATTCTCACTGTGACAGTGTCCTTCAATAGTCTGTGATAAGATATATAGCATCTTTTTGCAATCAGCTTCACATCTTAAATTCGATGTATTACCTATTGGGAGGGTTTATGATCAAAGTATCTGGAAAATGTTCTGTTTTATAAGTGCATGTTCGAATCATCCTTTCTCAAATTCGAACCTTTCCTTAAAATCTTGTTTCAACGTGTAAAGAGAGAAACAGAAAATGAATAATTACTCACTCTTATTTTCAGTGCTACTTAAAGTATTGAAAGACAATGAATAGTGTAAATACACAATTGAAAATGGCTCTTGAAGAGTTGAAACTATTTGTGTTGTGATTAAATGAAAGGGTACCTTGTAAAATGAATTGTATTACTGTATTTGAAAAATCTAATTCACTTACAGTTCATTTACTGTATTATTTGTAAGACTCAGTAATGTAATTTATTATATGTGTGTACAGTTGCTGAAAAACTTGATTTTATATTTTGTCGTACTGTAGCCTATTCAATATTTGACTTTGCCTATTGTTTTAAGAGTTTAACAGCAATAAAATCATATTTATGTTACATATGGAAATTACTGAGATATTGCAATTATTCAAATGCTAATGAATTAATTATTATTATTTAACGAAAATACAAATTAAATGCCGTGATTCACCCGGAAGACTTCTGCTACTGCAAATATTGACAACAGGGTAAACAGCTTGATGGAAATTCGATGAGCGCTACTATTCAAAAATTATTTGTCGGCCCGGTTCCCGGGATCTAGGATAGTAGCGCTCATCGAATTTCCATCAAGCTGTTTATCCTGTTGTCAATATTTGCAGTAGCAGAAGTCTTCGGGGTGAATTACAGCATTTAATTTGGATTTTAGTTTAATAATAATAAATATTAATTTTATTTATTTATCCTATTGTGTTAGAAGAGAATAGATTAGTATTGAGCTACTGACCTATGACTCCAAGCGTCTGATACTCGGTGATTCTCTGGACAATGGCCGACCGTCTACAGCACTCGGGAATGTCCCACTTGGAATGCTCTTCGTCTTCGTCGCTCAAAGCTGGCTTCTCTGTTTCAAATCCACCATTATTCTGAAAAAAAAATTATTGAGCTATTACTAACAATGTCAAGAGAGTATCACTGCTCAACACTAGAATAATAATTGAAGAAAAATTACCTATTATTGAGGATCTTAGGAAAAAACTAAAGAATCTGAACTTATAAGAATTAAATTAGAAAACTTGAAAGAATCTTAGAAGAATAGATCGATTATTGAACAATAAATACCCCTAATTCTATCTTTGATATGTGATAAATTAGAATTCAGTAATTCTAACCTAATTCTTGCTATAGTGAGATTCACTGTCAGCATTCCATATAATTAGCATCGGTGCATCCCTTTCAATTAATTCTGACAGATTACAATGAATCTCACAGTAGGATAAAGTATCTGCGATATTTCAAGCGGCCACTTCACTGCCACGCAATTGCTGCTTATCTAATTGTACGTGAGTAAAGTGAATACGTGTTATCAGATGGGCACAGATAAAATTGTCGGTCCCGGCTGAACTATGACAATCATAAGGCCCATTGACGGCTTAATTCAGGTGAGGTGGGACCTTCCCGCAAAGGACTCCCCACCAACAAAAAGTCATACGAATTTACTTTTCAATTTTTTTTCAAGAAACGCTTTCACCTTATTTCAAGCAGCAATTTCCAAATTTACAGTTAATTTTTAATCATAGATCAAGATTAACCTTTTTTTCCTCTCCCAATCATTGCTTTATTTGTAACCAATGATACCCAAGTGTTTTTGGGAAATTTAAGAATATGCTCAAAGTGCCTAGAATTGAATTTTCATCATAAGAGAATTGCTTCATCTGATTTCAAGCTATAATTCAAAATTAAAAAAAGGACAATAATTGATCATGATTTTAGGCAATAATTCATAATTTTGAAACTTTACAGTAGCCTACAGTAAATCCTTCATTTCATACCAAGTAGACATTGGATTGATTAACACTGGATTGACTGTAAAAAGTTGAAGAATTTCAAATAATATATTTTTTATCGCAGATGACGCCCACATGAGCTTTTAGCTAGAGCGTGGGATATTTTATGACATTATAATACTTCCATGCCTAAAGCGGGATTCGAACCCACGACCAGGTAGCGCTAGCAGACCGAAGGGTTCAACGCCTTAGTCGTCTCGGATATCCTCGCTATCCTTTCAAGAATTTACTGTAGATTTCTGAAATGTTCAGTAAATTTTCCATAATAGACCATGAGTCTGGAATTGAATCAGAGGATTTGAAAAAATGCTGAAGTCCAAACAGTATCTTCAAGATAACGGCTCCATCTCATTTCAATAGTCATCATCATCATCTTCACATCAGTGATTAGGTTTATTAATTAACCTGTTCCGGTACCCATCTCTTTCTTGGCCTCCCTACATCTCTTTTTCCAGTAGGTCTATGGAGTAGTTTTGGACTTCAAGTGGCATTCTATTCAAATGACTGCACCAGTTGCGTCTCTCAATAATAATTGGAAAATAATCTATAATATTGACCAGTTGTCTGGAATTTAATTGGAGGATTGGAACAAGTTTACTAATTCCGAATAATTTGTTTGAAGAAACTAGTATAGTTGCTTACGTCAGTTCCGATGTCCAGTTTGACAGTTTCCATTTCGGCTTCATCCTTCTTCTCATCGTCCACCTTGTGTGATCCGTTGCTGTCATCGAGTGTCTCCATGGACGCCAGACCCGCCTGGGGGCCCGGAGTTCCTCCCCTGCCGTCCTCAACATCCCTGTCCTAGAATACAGGACACAAAATTGAAATTTATTCATAAAACTGACAACATACAAACAAACTGAATGTACTATTCTAGAAAACTATTAGTACACTAGAATAAACCAATGTACCTATAATACATTGTATTCTAGTATTCTAGGTACCTTGAAATAAACTGATATAGAAACATCATAATATTTATTATTTTCAAATTTAATAAATCTATACAGAATGTCCCACGAATGGTGTAACATCCAAAGACCATAGATTCTACATGAAAATTGTCTTTTTTTCTTTAGGGCTACTCTTGAATATAAATACAAATATAAATCCAAGTACCCGTTTTAAAATTGTATACTCACAACATGTTTCCGATATATGATGCCATTATCTAGTGAATGGATAATAAATGAAATAAATACTAATATATGATCAAAAATAAGAAGCTTGTAATAGTATTTATTTAATGTCATTTTCTTTATTTTCCAATCACTTGAAAATGGCATCATATAGCCGAAACATGGTGTGAGTAAACAATTTTGAAAAGGGTACTTAGATTTATATTTTTATTTATATTCTACATGCAACCTGTAACAAAAATGTTCTTATATCGACCTTAGTTTTCGAGATATATTGTTTTTTTAATTTTTTTTTTAAAACGTCAATAACTAGAAAACCACCCGTCAACATTTAATCCTAAGGATATGGTTGGGATGGAGAAGATATTTCCAAAAATATAAATAATAACTTGTTCATTAGCTTGACGTTTTTAAACTTTTTATGAAGGTTCAAACTGTTTGAAATTTGGCTTTCAACTTGACGAATTTACGTACTTTCTTCAACTTTGAGCGCACATAAAAAGTTCAAAAACATTCATATTGATCGACATCTTAAGCGTATCAAGCAATACGTATCAAACAAATATAACAAGCACTAATTAAAAACGTTCAATCAAGGTAATAATAGAAATTATCACCGCGATAGAATAAAGAAATGGGCTTCCAGTGAATCATGTCTAATTCATTTATAATTGATGCATTCATGTTTGATAATTGTTCACATGAAATTCATTAATATCAAAGTAGAGTGACACAACTGTAAGATATCGTCCTTTTAATGTTGAGAACCATGAGAAAGTACAAATTTTAAGGCTGAGATATTAAAATATTCATCCAACATTCCTTTAAAATTCGATCCCTTACAACAATCAATGTTAAAATTAACTCTACAGGTTTAAATCACAGCCAAACTGATTCTTCAAATAGAAATAGATTTCTGAGATTAGAAAAAAGTTACCAAATCGGCTGAATCGAATCTGGATTGAAAGAAAGATAGATATCAGTCTGTTGAAGTCTACAGAAAAATTTAGTTATTTTCATTGAAAACGGTTCACAAAGAGTGATTGTTTGAAAATATAGCATTGTTTTGACAGCTCTTAAAAACGGCATAATGAATGACAGGCACAACATTTAGTCTGTGCTCTAAAGCTCCGCACACACACATCGATTTTTGTTCATACGATATTTTGCCGTCCTTATGATGAATTCTATCAGATTAAACGGAATTTGATAAACATCATCTGTTTAATGTAATAGAATTTATAAGGACAGCGAAATACCGTACAAACAAAAATCGATGTGTGTGTGTGAGGCTTTAATTATTAGTTTCGTCTGCTGAAAATTTAGGCCCATATACTCAATAGCAGCTCAAATACAATAATCCTAGTTCAAACTATCACCTGACCCAGTTGAAACACATTATACAGATGAGACCATAGTTTTGTGATCTACAATTAAAATGAAGGCATGGTCGCATTCAATTTAACCGAGTTTCAATCCGGGTTTAAACCAACAGCTGATCTATCTCCGTTTAAAACAAGATGGTGCATATAATCCTGGATTATTTAATCTGCAGTTGAGAATACAGGGCTCATTCAATGTGTGAACACTCCCAAAAGTATGTATTCCATATGTAACCAATGTATATTTTTCTGCCCGGTTGGAGAGAATTGTTTAAAAAGCACCCCTTAGCATGATTTGAGAGAAAAATATGAAGGCTAATAATGGAACTTCTCGAAACTCAAATCTGATTATAATGTAGTGGAAGTGGACTAAGCGGCTATACGTCAAGAGCGAGTTGAGAATAAAGTCCTAATAATGAGAGCCAATGGTATTATTTTTCTGCGCGGCTGAACATTATTCATTGGAGAGCATCTCTTTAGGCCATTGTTTACAGAAGCAGACGGACGGAGGAAAAATCCCTCCCCAGGCTATCAAATGGTTGCAACGGGCACAGACGTCCGTCTGTCTGCGTATGTTTGCTCACACTTGAAGATGTTTAATTTTTCCTCCGTCTGTCTATCACTGTGTGTTTTGGCCTTTAGCATGATAGGAAATAATTTTGAAGTCCCCATAACCTATAGTAACGGGCTAGTTACCAGCTCAGGACTTACCTTGGATTTTTTGCTGAAAGGATTGGAGAATTTGAGCTTGGAGAGTCTGGCCAATTTGTTGGAATTATTGGCTGGCGCCTCGGGTCCCACAGTAACAGCCGTACAGGGTGGCTCCAGAAGATCCGATCCTTCTTCGTTGTCTTCTCCCTCCTTTAAAACAAGAAAAAATATCAATTAATTTACAATTTCCACCAGTATTATACAGTATGATATAAGAAATAGCTACACTAGAGAGCTCCCTACGCTTGAGAACTCGCTCAAGATGCCGCTGATATTCTGTCAGCTAACCTATTGAAATTTATTATATTTTTTATCATATGTTAGGACGATCCAGTCGGGGGTCCAGACTAAACGTCTGGCTAAACGGGTATGGCGAGCGAAGCGAGTCTGACGACTAGTAATATAATATTCCCAGGAATAGCTCTGATTGAAGAAACAGTGCCCAATCAATTTTTCCGCGATAAATGCATTTCAATCTTCAAATTGGGCCAACCTAACAAAGTCAACTCAACTTAATGCCAACCTGACAAAATTATTAATTTAGTTACCAGTTAACAACTGTTTCGAAGAGGTGCTCTCTCTAGATTATAGTTCTATATAAACATATGGTATGAACATTTTTCAATTATAATTAAGAGACTAAGAAGAAGAATATACATGCTAAAACACGAACTTTAAACCCTTAAAACCACCCTTAGAGTTAAAATATTGCCAATCTTAGTGCGCCTCTAAAGGGCCAACTGAACATACCTACCAAATTTGAACGTTTTTGGTCCGGTAGATTTTTAGTTCTGCGAGTGGTGAGTGAGTCAGTCAGTCAGTCAGTGAGTGCCATTTCGCTTTTATTATATAGATGATAATTATTTATTTATTCATTTGAGGGTGCAATATTACAGATCATATTATGAATATGATTGGGATAGAACAGCTGGCTTGGCCCAAAACTATTCTAATTCCAAGTTTTGATAACATGACCAAAAACAAAATTATTTAGCACATATACTTTCTTGCCTAATACAGGATGAAAGAGATGATCAATCTTACTGTCCAAAAAACTGTAGAAAATTGTGTTGAAAATTTGAAGTAGATTGATGAAAGAATTAGAAAATTATCGTCGAACATGAATACAAATACACAAACACATGACTCGAGCCTCAAACTTCAGTGATCGGTTAAAAGGATAAAATTATTTATTTCAAATCAAATACATTATGCCATCTTTGAATAGAAAGAAACAAAATGATTAAATGAATTCTTTCAAATAAATACTAAAGAGATTTGAAATTATTGTAACAATTTAAAACAACTATATTTCAATTTACTACTGTTTTTGAAATAATGGGAATGTATCATACAACAATTTAACGTACTCTTGATAGCTACAAATAACACGTTATTTTTTCTACTACAGTACAATGAAAACATTTCATTTTAAAAAGTACTGTAACTCCTAATAGTTACAAATATCTTTTTTACTATCTGACAAATATGACCATAGAGAATTGAACAATTTACGGAACAAATTCTTCAGATCTGAGAGAACAAGTTAATGGGATTTCTTCACAGACTGCTCGGACCCACAGATTAATGAGTCGACCAACAGTAATTTGTCTGTATTGCCTGTTATTGTTCTATCAAGCTCAATGGACAGACATGCCTTTAATTCATTTCACACGAGGGAGAGTAGGCCTAATTCTGATGCCAGAGCACCTTCAATGGGACTAAGTAAAGAGGATTATCAATTTTAGAACAAGATCAGTTAATTCCATAAGTTTGATGAGATTAACTAGTTTCAATTTTAGAACAAACTGTCAGTTAGTTAGTTTCAAAGTTGATTGAAATAACTCGACAATTTAAAACAATTGGATCACAGTGGATCGTTGATTTCTATAATTTCTATTTCTATAGATTTCTATAATATGATTCTTTTTTAAATCATATTATAGAAATCTATAATCTCTAAGAGAAATAATATTTCCAGTAGAAACTTTATCTTTGTGTATTTTTTCATAATGTGCATTTATCTGTATACATCCATCAATCATTATCATTATCATCATCATCATCATTGAATTCCATTCAATTTCATATTGTTAAATGAATCTCTAGATTATAATTTGGAAAATTCATAGATTAATATTACTTTTATCGTTCATTATGATATTGCCAGTTCATATATTAAAATATTGCCAAATATTGCCAATCTTAGTGCGCCTCTAAAGGGCCAACTGAACATACCTACCAAATATTATTTGGTATTATAGCACAGTCAGATAGTATTTTACCACTTGCCTTCCTCCATCACCGCTTCTCACTCTACTCTACCACTACTATGCTAATGAAAACAGTCTCGAGCTAGTAGAGTAGAGTCATGCCGTAGGCTATCAAGTTTAAGAAGTTGTGCCAAGCACTATTTTTAATTCAGGCCTTTTCCCAAGTTATAATAGTAAATTTAATATGCAATAGACTAGAGCTATTATTGTGAGTTAGCAAAATAAATTATTTCTCTCTCTCTATTATGAACGACCATGACTTCGAGTTTCCCATGATAGATATTTAAAAATTGTGGCTCCGAGTCGTCGAGGAATGTAGATTATGGCATTATCTCTAAAACTTAGCCTTCCTGTCGCGACATGGAGTGCGATAAGCTGGAAAACAGCAAGCATTGAAATTATAACAAACTACCGATTTTGCAGTTACTATTTGGTCCAAAGGCTCTAGAAGCCATGCGACGATTGGTCAAATTGATTCCCTTCGCCCAATAGGAGACCTGTTTCTAAATACAGTAGTGGGGGATTCCCCAGCCGCGAGACCAGATTACGTTTCGGAGGACACTTTGCTAGGAGCACTACGAGAGTAAAGATGTAGTCATTATGTTTCGCCCTTTTGGGCAAGTTTATAAGTTTATATCATTAGTTAATGTAGGAGCTAGTTTTATTTTTTATTAAAG
>NC_052506.1:80113403-80223403 GCF_014356525.2 Nilaparvata lugens
AGTAAGGTACTACGCTCTAAAATATTTGGGGTCCTCTTATGGTGGCATTTGGCTGGCGAGTGCTGGTTCTTCTTTCTCTAGTTTTACAGATCCTCTTTCCGACTTTCAAATTAGCATAAAATTTAAATATCTTAATCCTCCGCCATTAAGTTCAAATAGATCTTACAAAAAATACCAAAATATTGCTTAGATTATATGATTAATAATTTCTTTGCATTCGAGCCATATCGATAACATAGATTACACAAATTTTTAACACAAATCTAGTACATTTATATAAATATATATAAATATTTTTGAATTGGCCTACAGTTGCCGCCTATTAACTGCCGTTTTACTATTGGTGCATGCAAATTTTATTCGGTATTCATGCGCCTGGTAACTCTTATTTCCTGAATACATTAAATTATTTTTATTTGGTTTTTTATTTATGCTCTTTGCATGCTAGTTAATATTCTATACATTAATATTAATTCCATGCTACCTAATAATTAGCCACGTGGACAGGTGTTTTTTCACATTGCACACCATCCGATTGCAATAAAGCTCTGCCAAGGGGTTTTGGTCAGATTCTACGTTCTTCGGTTTGATCGATCTCTAGGTCACCGATCCGTGAATACATCTACATAACCTCAATCTTCAAATATTTTATATAATAATCTATTTATGAGCAATAAACTTCCTTCAAATCCTTTTTAGGTTCTTGTACCATTTAGCCAGAACAAGCTGATGCTATCTAATCTTAGTCGTAATCTATTTGGCGATATTAGCCAGTTACTTTATTTCAGACCTATTACTGTTTCTGTTAGGGCTTTTTATCTACCCAGATTTAATATGTTACACGCGCCCCTGGGTTTGAATTCAAAATATTTGAGAATCACAATGTTTTTAATGAAAACCCACCCTTCAATACATCGATATACACTATACTTTATTTATAAATTATACTCTCATACTTCTATCACAGTTCGCAGACATATTTGCTGCATCTCCTTTATACCTTTATCAAATACAATAACAAATTCTCCTCCTCAACACACATAAAATATCATAAATATAAACTTCTAAACGTATTCCTCCTGACACCACTTAAAACATAGTAATTTTTAAATTCGCCGCTTGCAGGGCCACCAACCTAACTACACACATTTCATAATTCTCACAAATGATTCCTTTTAGACAATAATGTCGATTCACAAACTTCTGGGCTTATGTCTTAGAGTATTTCTTAGGTCTTAATATAAATAATTTTCTATACATCAGGTACAATACTTTTCTTTTGTTAATGGCTCTTTGGTTTTTTGGTAGCTTGTATTCACTTTAACTCTTTTCCGGTAACAAACGTGGCATAATTAAAAGTAATAAATATAAAACATATAAATAAATATACCGACATTAATAAATATAATAAATAACAATAATAAATAACTTTTTGGGTACAGTATTTTTTCATAATCATATGTTTGCAGGCATTACATATTTGATTCAGGTGGCCTTGCCCAGCTGGTCACTGGTTCTACATAATTTGCTGTCGAATTTCATAATTATTAACCTAACTGCTGCATTTTTTTCTCTTTAAAGGTAATTTACAAATTTTAAATATACTATCCCCGCTTGTGTCCTTTTTTAGTGGATGTAGCTAATTTAATTACACATTTAAAATTTATTCTTTTCCTTATTGCAGGCTTCTAACGGCTGGAAGGAATTAAAACATTGGATTGTTGCCACGAGGTCCTATACCAAGCTTAGATTTATTAAGGAAGGTTAGTAATCGGTTTGATAATAATGTTTTCCTTGATTTCTTATCATATTTATTTCAAATTCTGTGATATTGCATGTAAAAATCCCGTGGTTTACTTGCATCTTCTTGCATTCTGTTTGTAGATGTTGTAGGCTGGTGAGGTTATCTGCTGTTGATTTGTGAGGCTGTCCTAATTGATAATTTATCTTCATGAATTTAAAGCCCTTGTATCTGGTATACTTTTCTAAACAAATCCTAGCTTCCTTAATGGTAATTTCTTTTAATCCATTCTTTTTCCAAATATCCTGCACTCTTAACTCATCCTTCCTCTTATTTTCATCTAATATTCTTGTTTTCGGTTCACTATAACTCATTATGCTCAAGACAATAAACATTTTTATAATAATATTAAATTTCCAATTATCAATCATAGATTCATTTAATAATAACAATACAATATTTTCCATCATATCTACAACACAGTATTTTATTAATATCACAGCCATTATTACAAACATTACACACCATATCAAAACATTTATCAACTTCTTAACAATATAATCACTCAACATATAGCCAGGTACTTCCATTTTATTAGTATAATTCCTTATTTCTCTGGCTCTTCTTAGACACTTTCCATTCTTCATTAGCTCCCACAAGTAATCCAATTTATTGTCCGCGCATGAATCGATAGTAGTCCTTCTAATAGCTTCGGTTCTATCCCATTTATTTGATCCGTTTTTATCCCGTTTCCTTAGCCCATTCTTCCGGTCACATCGCTCAATATCTCTCTTAAAACGTATGTGCCGGGGATGCACGCTCTGTTCCTGTTCTCCTCGGTGTTGGTCCGGTGTCCTCTTCGGGCGTTTGAACCGTGCATGCGGCCTCCATCGGCGCGCGCGGTTCCTCCTTCGTCGCTTCTTCCGCCTCCGGGCCTTGCGGTGCATGTTCTTACGGTCCTGTATACTGTCCTCCTCGTCCTGATGCCGGTCGGGTGTCCTCGGGCGCCTCCGTCTCCGGGCCTTGCGATGGTCGCTCCTCTTGTCCGGTAGTCCGTCCTCTCGTTCTTCCATGGGGTCCTCCTTCCCGTCGTTGGTGCGCTTCGGTGGTGTCCATTGGTGCCGGTGCATGGATTCTGTGCGCGGATCTGTTACATTTTCAATTTGTTTTGTATTCACCAACTCCTTAATTAGTGCATGATCCTGGTGACTGCTTATATTTAGTAGTGACTCTTTGGTGGCGGGTTGCTCTTCGGTGGGAAACAGAATACTTAATATGGGTTGATGTTTGCGGCTGGTTTTAATTGCATGGTGGGCGGCGTTTTTTAGTGGTAGGCTGTCTTGTATTGGCATCTGTTTTTCTAATATTTTCGGTTCTTCTAATAACGTTTTCGGTAAATCACTTCTGAATGTGGTGTATGACGTTGAAATATCCTGCTTTTCTTGGTTTGTTTCATTGGAGCTTGTAGGTGTTATATTGGGGGTATCATATAGTCCTGGTTTATTAGCTGTAGCTTTCGGTGTATCTGGTGGCGGGTCGTTGGGTGTTGGGTTCCGGGTTTTTTGTTGATTCAATCCTATTGCATGTGCTAATGTATAATTTGTACTTACTTGTTGAGGTGGCGGTTTATAATTTCTGTTGTAATTGTTTTGTGTGTGATTATTATGTGAGTTTAATCGATCACGGCCATCATAGTGATTCTTACGATTGCTCTGCTGGGCATAGTGGTTGGTTGTGCGATTTTGAAATTTTTCATTATTCCAATTACCATTTTGCCTGTGCTCATAGCGGCGTTCAAATTGAGGAGCAGATCGGTAGCGATCATATGATACCGGTTCATAATTTTGTCTGTTATGCTGATTAAATTTTGAATTCTGTTGATTTGGTGTGTATCTCTGGTCTGAGCGGTGGTTTGATATTGCCATTGCAGACTGTATGCCATATAAATGATTTATCAGCTGCTTACAATCAGTAATGGGTTGTGCGGCGAGTGCCATTCTAACTTGATACGGTAGCTTCTTTAAAATAATACTTGCTAATGCCGATTCATTAATGGGCTCGCTCAATTGAGAATTTTTAAACTGTAGGGCAGTGACGAAAGTGGTACATGCACCGTCTAAGTTAGGGTTGAAATCGCATGATATAATGTCCGCTAGCACGTCCAACTGTTTACTTCTGCTCCAATACTGTTCCAGGAAGACAGCGACAAACTCATCCAATGATGTAAATTCATGGGCTCTACTCCGAAAGAACATCAGGGGTTCGCCAATCAATAAATTAGTCAAACGGAGACGCCAAAAATTCCAAGAGGTAGGTGCAAGAGTTTGTACTAATTTTATCTGATCAATGAATGGTTGAGGTTGCAAATGGCGATCAGTGTTATCAAATTTTCCTAGTCCTTGTAATATACTATGTACGTTGAGGTTGTCTGTTTGAATCCCTTGAGGTTGTTGTTGAATATGATTTTCCAATGCTATTATTTTTTCCTGTGTTATCTGCCATTGACTATTATGTGTAATTTTATTTGCGTTTATTTCTTGATTTAATTGAGTCAGAGTGGATTTTTGAATTAGTAGAGTTCCGTTTAAAGCTTTACAGGTTTCTGTATTTTGGTTGATGCTACCTTGCAGTTGGTTCATTTTTGTGGACATATTAATCTGTTTGTTTTGTATTTCTTTAATATTGTTAATATTTTTGTCAACTGTAGTTGTTAAGGCTTGATTGGCAACGGTAATTTGTTTGTGGATTTCTTGGTGGCAATCGGCCTTAATGTTATTTGTTATATCCTGAATAGGTGTAGTGATTTGTGTAGTTAGGTTATCTATCCTTTCATTGAGTTCACATGTAACCGTATCCAACCTTTCCGATAATCCTGCCGTAACTTTATCCTGACTTTCTTTTTGTAGGGTTATCATTGCTTTTAATTCTTCCCTATGATTCTCTACTTTAGTTTCAATATTATCCAACCGTTGTTCTACTGATTTTATAGCGCCTGCGGTCTCTTTCATGCCCTGTTCCACTGTTTGTTTATTTTCCTCTTTTACTGTAGCAATCTCTTTTTTAATCTCCTGCATCATATTATCCATTGTTTTTTGTAACATAATATTGAAAGTACTGCTAGTTTGTTCCATTATTACCTTTTGAAGCGGATCTAACTCTGTGATTGAAAATATACTTTGTTTACTCAGGTGTGACTCGGCCTCCGGCAATGCGGGTTCTGCAGGCTGCTCCTCGCCCCCTTCAAAGTTGATCTCTACTATCCGTTGATTCAATGGTGTGTCAGCGGCGTCGATTCGAGTGGATGATAGAGGTTGCAGACCTGGTGGATCGAAGACTATCGACCCGACGCTTCCTGGTTCCCTTTCTCGTGGCGTATTGGCATCTACCGTGGTGGGGTTTGATGTGCTTGGAGTCGACAAAGTGGGATCTGTGCAACCGCCGTACATATATGAAACTTCAGAGTTTGCGGGAGTGTGATTCATTATGTCAAATATGATAAATGCTAATTAAACAGTGATAAGAATGATAAGCAAAAATGCTTAAAAAAGAGACACAAACCGGGACTTACAGTGAACAGTGATGTGTAAAGTGTTTGGATACTCTTACAACAAGGTATTTATACTTAAGTTTTTTATAATGCTCTAGCGCCCCCAATGTTTTGTGTTGATTTATTCTTGGCTAGTTTACAGGCTGTGACTTATTTTCCAACCGGCTTAAACACATAATATATTTTTGACTAGAAAGTAATAGCAGTTTAGGCTTATAAAATATAATCTCTCTCTATAGACATGTATTTTTTTTTTTTTTACAGTACTAATAATATAAAATTTTCTTTAAAACATATAATTTCTCTTTATTTAAAGCTATTGTTTCCCCAAAAAGTAATACAAATTTCCCTTCGCCAGTTTTCCTCACAACTCGTATAAGTTATCTATAATTTTCAATATGGTTATTGACTTAATTTCAAATAATTATTCGATGAGCTTGGCTCTCATCATCAGTCCCACGTTGGTACGGCATGTCTTTCTGTCACGTTATTCTTTATATTTAAATAACGATTAGCCTCCTGCTTGGCATCAGTCGGTAAAGCATGAGATTTGATATAATTAGGTCGTGGTTTTCTAATAGTATTCAGTCTTAAAAAATCTTGATAGGCTTAGGTATGAGCTTCTCTTATAACTCTTGTAATTCAATAAATAATAAATATATATATAAAAATGATACTTATACTATAGTGTTGAGGAATAAAAAATAAATTGCACACCATGAACGTTCATACATATATTACACAAATAATGCAAAGATCAATCGAGGCAAAAAATATATAAAGAGCGATAGAAAAATATAATATAAAAATAGAACAATAATTGAAATCAATAAAAATATCACAGGCTAAACTTTATATTCTAGATTTATGGCACGAATCATTACCATGTGCCTTTATCTTAAAATCATATGCATTCTGTTGCATGTAGCTGCGATATGCGCTGGCTAATACTTGTCGACTTGGACAATTCAATTAAAAATGTGTGCTCTAAGATCAGCTTGATAAATTAGCCACTAATAATCCAAATATATATATATATTAAAATCTCTAGTATTTAGTAGATTTATTTGTATCGAATATATATTTTCATCTCAGGGTGCAAGATTCGGCACCTGACGGAATAGGTAGAGCCATTCATCTAGTGAATTAGAACTATGATAAATTATCGCAAATTGTATTGCAAAAAATTAAATATTATATGCATATGTTTTAATAGCCTAGATTTCGTACTTCTTTGATTAAATAGAAATTTCTAAAAATATTGATCTATATATTTTTCTTTCAATTAAATACCTTTAATACTAATTTTACTTGCGCAAGTATTACTCTTATTAATTTCTCAATTTATAATAACCCTTTCGGCGAGCTAGCTTTGATCATCAGATTAATTCGAAGCACTAGGGCGCCCATCACTAAATTCAAATTTAATCACTCACGTGTCGAAAATCTTCTTGTAAGCCGCCGATGTCGATCCAACTCCATGTGGTCCGGGAATATGGTAGCCGGAATCGTCTCCTCCAAGGGGTTATAAGTTTAATTCAAAATGAAAATGACTTCTGCTTCACAATAGCATCACGAAGTCCTTTAAGAAATTTAATAATTTACTTTAACTTTAACTTTTACAAAATCATTAGTAAGGTACTACGCTCTAAAATATTTGGGGTCCTCTTATGGTGGCATTTGGCTGGCGAGTGCTGGTTCTTCTTTCTCAAGTTTTACAGATCCTCTTTCCGACTTTCAAATTAGCATAAAATTTAAATATCTTAATCCTCCGCCATTAAGTTCAAATAGATCTTACAAAAAATACCAAAATATTGCTTAGATTATATGATTAATAATTTCTTTGCATTCGAGCCATATCGATAACATAGATTACACAAATTTTTAACACAAATCTAGTACATTTATATAAATATATATAAATATTTTTGAATTGGCCTACAGTTGCCGCCTATTAACTGCCGTTTTACTATTGGTGCATGCAAATTTTATTCGGTATTCATGCGCCTGGTAACTCTTATTTCCTGAATACATTAAATTATTTTTATTTGGTTTTTTATTTATGCTCTTTGCATGCTAGTTAATATTCTATACATTAATATTAATTCCATGCTACCTAATAATTAGCCACGTGGACAGGTGTTTTTTCACATTGCACACCATCCGATTGCAATAAAGCTCTGCCAAGGGGTTTTGGTCAGATTCTACGTTCTTCGGTTTGATCGATCTCTAGGTCACCGATCCGTGAATACATCTACATAACCTCAATCTTCAAATATTTTATATAATAATCTATTTATGAGCAATAAACTTCCTTCAAATCCTTTTTAGGTTCTTGTACCATTTAGCCAGAACAAGCTGATGCTATCTAATCTTAGTCGTAATCTATTTGGCGATATTAGCCAGTTACTTTATTTCAGACCTATTACTGTTTCTGTTAGGGCTTTTTATCTACCCAGATTTAATATGTTACAGGATATATTATGTATACTAAAGGAAGTCGATGTGTAGAAATACGAACACCCATTATTTCTGTATAAATATTTATTATAATCTAAAAAAGCATGATAAATCAAGAGTATACAAAACTCATATAAAAGAAAAACTAAATGTACTAAAACCGCATGTTATGGTTTATTTATGAAATCAATTTACGATAAACACTCCTTACATTTGTATAAAAACTCTTTTTTATTTAATTTTTTCTATTATAAAGCAGAGGAAGCCCTGATTCCCAAGGCAACCAATTGTATTGAGTCTATTAAATTGAAGGCCAATCAGAGAGTAGCTTACAGAATTATTCGTGGAAGAGACAAATTTTTCTAAAAAACTCCTTTTTCTGGCTTAAGATCTCGACCTGAGAGGATGCACATGGAGTTTAGGGTTCTTTCTTCTCCTTTTAAAACTTTAAAACTATTAAGCCAAACCCTTTTTTAATGTAAAGTATTTGTGTTAAATGTTCAATTATCTGTGAACTCAGTGCTGTCAAAGAGTTCGTAATTTGTAACTATTCCCTATAAAAATAGCTTTAATTCGAAAGAAACTTATAAAAATCTGGATTACGCGTTAGCCCAGCAGTGACGAAAAGGAGCCTACCTAATTAATTATTGGAAATAATTAATTCAATCCACGAGACCATCTAGAACTTCAATTCAGTGAGTGATAAGTCAAACGAGCTCGTTTTTTCTACGTTCAGTGGGGTAATTAATAAAAAAGCGCTATTCAAATTAACTTGAATTAAATAAGAAGTCACCACGTGTTGAATAATATCACATAGTTCATAAGAACATTTATAAATTTATTCAATATATGTAGGAAGCTTACTTCCATGCACAGCCCGAATTCATTAAATCCCTGAGATCTCATGTTTGAATATTAATTTATCAATTATAGCTTTGTTAATTGAACAAATTATATCATATCAAACTTATAGACCGAACAGGTTTTCGTTTGCAGAATTTTGTATTGATTGGAAGTATAAATATCAGTATTAAATATAATATATTTATGAATTTGAAACTCATTATCGTGAATATTAGCAAAGCCTGTGATAATTATTCAGATTTTAGAAATGGATTATTTAAGTGAATTATAGATATATCGAATATTTTATGCACATCTTTTTTATGGGAATATATTTTGTGTTTTATGTCAGCATACAAACTCATAGAATTTTTTATTATATCCTAACTCATCTCGTGATATATAGTTTGAGCTGTTTTGGTACCAACAAATATTTAGCAGCACTTAAAATTATTAAATCAAGTAATATTAATCTTATTCAGAGCACTCAATATTCATCATCCTTTGATGATATTCATCTCATCTACCAGAACAAGTATATTAAGAGATTATATTAATAAGGTTCCAGTTATATCATATAAGGATCCAGAGAGCTTCAAGAACTGGCGTTGTAAGTTCTAAGGAATTTCGGAAGGGTATATTGGTGAATACTTGTATTCACGACGAGCGTTTTAAGAATCAACTAGAAACAACTATAGTTGGTCCCTATTATTCTCTAGTGGTACATGGTTACTGATAATCAGTCATCAAATATTCTTTTAATTTCCTTACTGGTATTCTTCAAGAACTTCATAGAAGCAGCGGTCAGAATTATCAATCACCGGTCTTTGAACCTCATGGTGATTATTTGTATTTATAAAATACATGTTTCTACCACTGAGCTAGAGCTGAGGTTTGAACCCAGTAATTTTGCGAGCCGGAAGGCCTTAATTTTTTGTGAATTTTTTCGCAAAAGAGGGAATTTAGAGACTGCTCTTATAAATATCAGAAACACCGTATCAACTGTGAAGGATTTACAATTCACAACTTCACACACTACTGTACACTCAACATAATTATTTTATCGTCAATATCGCGTTTACATGATTTATATGAACCAGTAGCAATGAATATTCCTAGTAGCACCTAAACTCTAGCTCTTTAACTCCAAATCTACTCTAACTCTAACTCTAAACTCTATTATAAGTACACAAGGCTTATAATATATTGTGATCAAAAATCTAGTTTGTGAAGACAGCACTCTTCCTTAGATTCACGTCACTTCTCACTGACTCCCCATGAAATGTGTAAACCTTGTTCCCAATCCCATGTATTTACAAGTGAAGATTACATCGCTTTGGGAGATTTACTTCCCTCATCAGTATATAATTTGAATAAGGATTACACCGATACCCGGGGACGTAAAGTAAACTCTCTTCCGTGTTGGGAGTGCAAAGGATTTTGGGTTCACGAAGACTCGGCGGTTTATCATGTTTGTTCAACAGATGTAGCCTGATTCACTTCGAAATTTCAGTATTGTTTGAATGGGTAGCGTTGGTGTTATTAATGAGAGATGCTGAAAGATTGGAGTGAATCTTGCTAGGATAGAACGTGATTTATTTGGGTCTCATTTTATGCGAGAACGAGTGGAAGGAGATAATGTGTAATATGATGGTGTGGAATTCACTCGCTAAAGAGAATAAATTAGAAAGAGAGAGAATATGGTGTGAAGAGGGAAATGAAAAGAGAAAAAAATTTAAAAAATAGTGGGAGAATGGATAGGATAGAGAGAGAGTAAATTATCGCTATATGTAGAGATTCATAGAAGAGTTACAACCGTTTTATCCTGATTCCTCCTTGTGAAACTATTTGAGTTTTTTCTAGTTTCATCCCATTTGATCTAGAAATGTTACTTTTAAAAAAATTAAAACTATAATTTACAAGTTCCTGAAAGCTAAACCGCTCTATTCACTCCAAGAATGGCATGATTTGAGTATGGAGAGCCTTTCTTTTTCATGGTTTATTTACTGCTTAAATGTATCTATGGGCTATATCTATTTTAAGTATTATTCATGTGAAGGACTCATATTTTGTTGAAGCTTATTGTTATGTGTGTCCAGACTCAATATTGATTTATGTGAATTGCTTTATTCTGTACTTGTCTGTTTTACCATTGTATGGATATTGTGGGTTTTTTGTCTCGTGATGACTATGTCTATTGCACTATGTATTTAATGACGATTTATTCTATTCTATTTTATCTCAATGCAATTCAGAACTTTTATATTATCAGTATACTATAACAGTTTATCATCATCAAACATGAGTGTTTGACACTAGCTGGTTTTCACATTACAAAATGCATCAACAGGAAAATATCTAAACAATTTTTATCGTGATTTTATGATCGTTCAAGGAATTGAAGAACAAGAGTCCAATGAACGTCTGACATTGGCTTAGCTGTGACGTTCTAATGAACCGTTGCTTTTGGGAGTGACTCATCAAGGCTGTCTGGCTGTGACGTTTGGATTGTGGGAGGGGCTTGTCTAGACCAATGGCGAACGTTTACTTTGAATGCAACAGTAAATCGATTACTCATTACTGCTACAATTCAAATAGAATGATAGTTCTCTCAAATAAACGGATGAACCGTTCCCCATTTCTGTTTTTTTAGGGAGACATTTTATGAATAATTAAGAATGAAGTTTTCAGATAAACCAATTACGATTTCTCATGTTATTCTATCATCAAGAATATATTAAACCCAATATCAATGATTTGATGTGAAATTCAACATGGATATAACCTATACATAGCTTGACCAGTTGAAACAAAATTGAGAAACAGAAGAAATTTGGGCAATAGTCTGTTCTTTCTTCTCTCAATATTGTTTGAATTGAGCGATCATTTTTTTCTATTAAAACTAGTCACTAGGACTAACCATTAATTTTGTTCTCTTATTCCTTATCCTAAAATATTAAAGAGCAATAAATGAATTATTATGCCATGAAATATTATTAATATGTTGTTCATACTGTCATGACATTATTCATGTCATTGATTAATCCATTCAATATCGGGGCCCCGAGCTTCGCTCGTTATTTATTTTTTGACTTTTGATAAAACAAACACAATTCTCTAAAATGATTGGGGAAGTACTAACAGCACAGCCCAAAACTGTTTCTTCCCCGAATTTCGATTTATACACTATAAAATAGTCCAGAAAGTAGGTTATGTTCCATACACTCGAATTCAGGTTCAATTTTCTGTTCAAACATTTGAAAACCAAAAAATTATAATTTAGATTATATACAAACCAAATTGAATAACAAAATAACACTCACTAATCACTTGAAATTGTCAAATAATTATCAACTTTGAAAATTATGATATACTCTAGTTTAGGAGGATTATCATGTCATGTCAACAAATCAGATTATGTTGATCAAATCGATTAAATTGTCTAGCTAAATAAAATTTCTCGCTGATTGATTATGATTACAAAGCTGGAAATAATTCTGTCTCTCTCCCACACGGACACACGCATCTTCTGTTATCGAGAGATGATGAAAATTATCATCTGTTTTCCAAGGATGAATTATCCTTTCAATGTCGTTCAGCGAGTTTTCCAAAGAATGAGACCTAATGCAATCAAATCTTTATATTATTTAACTACTAAATTCCAAATTCCGTGAAAATCGTTAGAGCTGTTTTCGAGATCCGTAAAACATAAATAACCAGTGGCCTGTTTCATAAAAACATAGAAGTTCTGTAATACAGAAACAGCTGATTTTATCGGCTATATTGAGCATGTAATTGGAATGGTGATTCTCCTGTATTACAGGACTTGTAACTTTTATGAAACCGGCCCCAGATATGTAAATAGCCAGCTATAAAAAAAAACAGATATAAAAATAATCAGATATATACAGAAATTGTTCGCCTTATATAATAGGATTGGTTGATGTAAACAATATTGAGAGAAGAAAAAACAGGCTGTTGCCCAAGTCTTCCACTATGTTTCTCGAATTTCGTATTTTATATCAATCATTATCATATATCAATTTCTAAATAATTAATATATAATATATAATATATTTTACAATTGAATAATATAATTTTAGATTGTCTTACCTCACGTGCAGTTATCCTCTGCTTCAAGTTGTCATCGTAGTTGTCCCTAAGTTTACCCTGTAGACTCTGCATGTACGTCCTATCTGTAACACGTACCACGTTGCTTCCCATGATCCGCTCGGTGTGAGATCTCCCATGATCGTGACTGAATCTGTAAAGACGCAAAATCACCAACAATTATTATTAATAAACGAAAACCCAATTCCAAATTAAATGCTGTAATTCACCCCGAAGGCTTCTGCTACTGCAAATATTGACAACAGGGTAAACAGCTAGATGGAAATTCGATGAGCGCTACTATTCAAAAATATTATTTTCCTACGTTGGAAAGTGGCCATTGCTGTACTGATTACAGAACGCAAAGAATCACTTTTCCGCTCTAGTGCGAGAAAAATTTTTCCTGCACTCCAGATTTGCAACATGGCAACGCAAAATAGTTGATAGGTTATATGGAGCACCAGTGCAGCAAAATCAAAATGAAGTTGGTAACTGTGACTGGTGCACGTTATAAGAATCTTGATGGGGAGGACTGTGGTGGATGACAGCAGTTGACAGCACACAGCCGCCATTCAAACACACATACTACATTCTATTTTATTCATTAATAATAAAATTACACAGATTTACATTTTATGGATTTCAGGCAATTTTACCCATAATTACCCACTTTTCATATTCAATGGTAACTGTAGAAAAAACTTAATGTGAAATACGTGCGCAAAGTTCCTCTGCTGCACTCAACAAACCATTCCGCCCTCGCCTACGGCTCGGGCGTAAACGTTTCTTTCGGTGCAGCAAACTGTCACTAGTTGCACAAATAACTATTGTCAGCCCAGGAATTATTATGAAAATCTTAATTTCATAGAATTTATACTTCGGCTATCATGAACTATTCAAGTGAATTATTAATATTAGAAATTGCTTTCGATCAAAGTCGATTCGTTACTTGTTTTTATTCTATACTTGCAGGTAGCAGGTAACCCAACTGCTTGCTCCTCAAGCGCCCAATTAAAAACTTGCCAAACTGAAAACTTGATGTAATGAAATCTTGAAGAATTTGAAATAGGCCTATAAGAATCTTCATGCAAAATTTCAATTTCAACAACTGATTCTTGGAGAAGGATGAGAAGAAAACTGGATGCTGTCCAACCACAGAACCATTAAAAATCAAGATACCGGTTTTTGTTGTTAATGAAATCTCGATTTTCAATAATTAATATTTCGGTGGACAACATCAGGTCGTTTTATTCAGTATGGATGACTACCACGATTTCAGTAACTTCTAAACTACAGAAGGTGATAAAAAGAATATTCTCCCATCAACATAAAACCGAGGAAGAGATTGATTGATTGATTGAGTACTTCATTTATGTAGATTACAATGTATACTGGCTTATACACTTATACAATAGCTTACAATACAGCAAAGTTTTATATTGAAGAGCAAAATATAATATTGTAATGCATCTACATAAATTGGCGAAGCTTTGAACATAAACAATGTATTCTTCAGACAGAATATTAAAAATATCCTTCCCAGTAACTCTCTACCAAGCGAGATTGAGAGAGATTACCAAGAAAGATTGATTGATTGATTGATTGATTGATTGATTGATTGAGTACTTTATTTATTTAGATTACAATATATACTGGCTTATACACTCATATACAATAGCTTACAATAAAGAAAAATTATAGATAAATTTACATAATATAGACTAAGAAAATAATTATTGAACTGTATATGATATGAAAAAGCAATTTGTGATATAATAACTATAGATAATTATATTGTTATGCATCTACATAAATTGGCGGAGCTTTGGACACATCAAAGAATATTAGATTTCGACAAAGAATATAAGAATATTAGATTTTCGGAAAGAGAGAGATTGAGTGAGTAAGAGGCTGGTAAAAATGGATAGGAGTGAGTAAATGGATGGGAAAAATCTCTCATAGACGACAACACTGCTTTTCCGCTTTTCACTGGTGAACAGATTTTCGCAATAAATTCAATTTACTCAGCAGAATACCGCCACCCTCACAGGAGGTGTCATCCCAGTGCGTGGGCCAAAGCGATAATAGACGCCCCATCTAATGGAAAATGTGTTGACATTAATTTAATAGGCGGGTGGTGACCGTGTGAATGTAGTATAGGGTGGGCTAGTGCCTATGACGAGAGAGCCAATTAAGTCATTGCTGGAGTGTGAGATTCACTTTAAACTTTCAGCATTGGATGAATAGGGAAGGCATTGATGTTATTAATGAGAAATACTGACAGTACGGAATGTATTATACAGTATATATGATAGTACTAGCCGTCAGGCTCGCTTCGCTCGCCATATCCGTCTAGCCAGGGGGCTCCGCCCCCTGGACCCCCGACTGGATCATCGAAGAATGAGATCAGCAGGCTCGCTTCGCTCGCCTGCATTTTTCATTTGAGCATTTTTATCATATGTTAGGACGATCCAGTCGGGGGTCCAGACTAAACGTCTGGCTGAACGGATATGGCGAGCGAAGCGAGCCTGACGGCTAGTAATATAATATTCCCAGAAATAGCTCTGATTGAAGTAGCAGTGCCCAATCAATTTTTCCGCGATAAATGTTCTACTGCCATATCGCCCCATCGTGACGTCAGCATTATATTAATATATAATTATATAATTCTGATTTCTCGAATATATTTATTCAAATTATGAACTACCTGTTGTAGTAGTAAATTATAAGTTCTCAATTATAGTTCGTTAATAATTTACTTCCATCTGAAATAGACACAAACTATACAGGAAAGTTTTCTATACGATACTGACGTAACGATGGGGCGATATGGCAGTAGATTTTGGCTTCATCGACTTTCAGTATGAAGCGTCTATTCTATAACACTGGTCTAAGGAGTTGATGAACGTTGCCACAGCTGATTATAAAGTGGGTATTGATTTGAGTTTGTATAATACCCCTAACGAATTAGCAACGTCTATTGGTGCAGGGGGTGAGAAGGGACTCATCTGGTCCAATTTTCATTGGAATACTTTCGTGCGGTTGTCTCTAGTGAACTAGAAGCTTAAACATTAAGCCGCAGAATATATACTTCCAATGAAGCCCTACAATTTGCCATTAACTGTTGACCAATGAAGGCTGAGCTCGACTGTCATTTGTTGTCACTAGACACGCCCAAGTACTTGTCTGAAAGCTCAAACTTCTTTGGTCAAAAGCTGATAGCCAATCGTAGGGCTTCATCAATATTTCATATTCCGCTGCTCAACGTTTGCTGCTTTCAAATTACTAGCAATCGATGATGCTTTGAATACCAACACTATTATTACAATAGTTATTGGTTGTGAGAATATGAGGTCGATTTGATTCGAAAAAGAAAATATTTTCAATAACATCAATCTGCAACTTACTTTTTTAATTGAATTTGATTGAGTCGGATGATTGAGGAATTGAAAAAACTGTTTCCATCGATAACCCTTTCAACCACAAGTAGGCAAGATGAAGGTGTTTACAATGGTATTTTCTATGAATACATCAATTATCGATAAAAACCTGAGAACATTAATGGAAATTGGATTTTGGAAGAGTGAAAACAGAAAATTATTGTTTTGGAATAAACTTTTATCAATATGTGGCAAGCAGTTTCACGCATAACCTGTTCTCCTCTCCCGATCATATCATTGTATATTAATATTTGTGGCTCTTTTGATGAAACTCTGAATAAAATAAAATAGACAAACATGATCAAAAGCCATGATTTTTTTAGGAAAAGACTTTCTTTTAATTTTTAGAGAAAGAAACCAGCTCTCAATACTAGCTTTCTTATACAGCATTCAGTAGTTTTTGAATACAAACAACACTAAACAAGAAGTGCAGTGATCTATATAAGATATTCGATCGATAACTGATTGATATTTTCCCCACTACCAAATTGTCTAAAAATGAAAATATCACTGAACTTTCGATTCCCAGTAACGTTCACAGTCTATAAATATCAGCAGACGTCCAGTTAAAGAAGTGCTATCGATATGAAGACTTTGAAGTGCACGGTTCTTGAACGTGGGTTGACGTTCACGGCAGACTGCAGGAAAATATCAAATAATGGGAAAACTGCGGTAATCAGAAAGATATTGGAGATATCAGTTTCAAAATGACTTGACGCACGACGTAGAATAAAATGTGATGGGCTTGTAGAGGGGAGGTGAAAATTGGATTTTGCATATTTCTCAATATGGAAAAAATATTATTGACTGGATATATTTCTGAAGATACATTTGAATTTATATTTTGTAAGTATTTGTATATTCAGAATTCTGTATAATATTATCATATTCTGGTGTTATTGAAATGTTTTCATTTCAGTTGAGGATCTCTAGAAGTGTTTTCCAAGCATAAACTGGAAGTTAGAGCTACTAGCCAAGTAGTTAATGTCTATAGTAGGCGAAGGAGTTCTCTCTTTTAAGAAAATTCAACCTTCCAAAGGGATTCCCTACCCAACTATCTTACCTTAAATGTGAACGGAAAGATTTTAAAATAATCTTTTGAGTAAGTAGGTGATCTCTCTATCAATATTGGATTGAAGAAACATATATGAAAAATGCAATTCGGATTTTAATTATTATTGGAATGGAAGATCACCTGAATACAACAATACAAGACACTGATTGTAAGATCAGCAATAATAATGCTCAGAAAATATTATCAAGATATAATGAATTTGAGGCTTTTTAAAATGTTTGTTGTTATCCAGTCGTGTCATGACTGGATGACAACAAAAATGTCGAGTAACAGTGCAGACTTACTTTGCAATGTCAGTGGAAGATGAAATAATCGTAATTCGTTGAAGCTCATATTGTTCAAACTTGTTAATCGAATCCAATTTTGATCTCGATGTCTAATTTAGTTGATCAAACGTTTAGCGGATCCATTTTGGAGCTGGAGAGGCCATTAGGCCAATCAGGCAATTATTGGGTGAATTAGGCGAATCAGAATTGCCTCGAGTATCAAACTCTTGGAACGCAAGGAAACGGAGAATCGTCTGATTGAAGTTTGGAGGGATAAATCGACGATAATTCCTGATACGTTGGTCTCAAATCAATGAGCATTTTTAAACTTCATGAATCTTTTTTATTAAAGTTCGTTGTGAGGGTTCTATAGCCTGTGATATCACATCTAATGTGATATCATACATTACACATTATCACAATCTACAGTGTGTATCAGTGACAAAGATGAGATCTCCAATAAAACTGTGATTCAACAATCTAACCATTACTGCTATCTAGTGGCAAGATTCAGAGTCAAAGAGTCCATTTTGAATCGTCGACCAATCCGGTGAAAGTGAAGAATAAAGGAAGCATGTCATTGGACGTGGCCTAATTTTTATCTCGCTTAGTGCCAACATTTCTACTTTTGTAGTATTTGTGCTTGTAATACAACTAACTGATAACACAATGAACTTGAAATCTAATTTTTATTTTCTATGATTTTAATGAATCGAGGAATTAATTCAACATAATATATCCTTTCCTATGATTTTCAAGACCTCTTATAAAACCTCAGCAACTGTGATTTTTTACAGTTAATTTTTTACAATAAAGTATTTTTTTTTCTTTATTGATGAGAACAAGTTCTGCATAGGGACTCATTGAATATTCATAAGAATATTATAAATTCTATAATTTCAATCATTGTATTTGTTCATTGCCTGAATAAGAAAGGTGATATTCACTGTTTATCATGATAATAATTATTGAATATGATTGAAATTGAATTGCATTGAATCAAATGATCTGATCTCAAGAGTCCATTACCGGATAATGATACTGACCAAGAGAATATTATCGCTGAGGTGAAGCGAGAGTTGAAGATCAAGGCAATCAGTTGGACCTAATCAAATAATTCACTCCTTATAGATGAGAAGGAGATTGAATTCTCAATGTCATGTATCATGATTGAAATTATTAATGATTATTGAGATAAATTGATGCCTTCTTACTATCGCAAATCTTCAGAGCGTTGTTGAATTTGCACATCAAATTATTATCGAGCTGAGAATTATGTTGCACTGATCTGACTTTCCAAGCAGGAGTTAACCAGTTAACCTAGTTTGTAAGTTATTGAGTGAACTATAGAATCTAGGATATTTGGATTCAACATTTCAGAGAATCTATAGTTTTAGATGTTGTGAGATCGTTGTTCAGTCGTATCCTAGCCGTAGGATACTAGTCATAGAAGTAGGCTAGTATTGTAGGGAGTTTCAATACTAACCCTATCCTACAATAGAGTATCTGTCCACAATCATCCATCGTTATCCAGTACAGAGAACGTTATTCACTGACCACAATCCTTATTATTCATTCTTGGGATATGATCCCACACACATTTCCATTTTATGCCTCAATGTTTCATATATGTGAGTTATTGTTGTTCGACTGTGCTCTAAAATTCATCGCACAACTGAGACCACCACAATATATGTGAGCCACTGATAATGGGGTATCATCATGATGTTCTGGTTTGCCGAAACAATACAACTCCACGGTGAAAGGGCAGGAAGAACAAAGATAGTGTTTTGTTTGATGGAAAGGGAGGTGAGAGATGTTATTGTATGTCAGAGAACATAGTATGTCGAATAGTTGAGTTCCTCTAAAATGAATACTTATATATATTCTATTGTTATATTCTATTCACTATTGTAAAAAATGATAATCTTTTATTGTAAAAGAACTTTTAAGACTATTCAAAACATATAGTCACCAACATAGTTTTAGGAGTAAGTTTGAGTTTCTTTTCACGTTTTTAAATTTGCAATTATTAATACAGTATTTTTCAGTTATTAGTGATGATTTGGTGAAGTATTCTTATTCAAAATAGTTTTCAACTTTCCTAAACTCTAAATTCCTAGTTTATAAAAATTTTGGACTCAAAATTGGACAAAAGCATAGCCTACTATAGATAGAGTAAGCTACTTATCTAAAGTAAGCCATGACAAAAGTGTAAACATAACCTATTCTTGGACAATTTCTATCTAAATTTGGGAAAGGAACAGTTTTGGGCTTCAAGCCTATTGTTCCTTTCCCAATCATTCATAATTGAGAATGATATTGTAGACTATGTATCAATGTATAAATATGAATAATAAATAACATTCAACTAAATTTAACATTTTTTCATTCATATCAGTGTTTCATCATCCGTGGTTACGTGGTTAAGTCTGGATCACATTTCCTCTGTCAAAGACTATTCAACTAAGTGCTTTCAAATTTGGTGAAAATGTTTTGTGCAAAACTCTTTTCGGACTTCCCTCTTTCGTGAGCATCACTACTATACTACTAGTTTGTAGTTTCAACTGAAGGTGATTCAACTACATATATAATCCATATACTTTTTATAAGCAAAGAAGCAATGTTACAAAGAATGAATCCAAATCAATTTCAACTACTCAAAACGATTTTGAGTGAAAACGACTTTGATTGTTATATTACCATCAGCACCACTGATAATAAGGTATCATCATGGTATTTTGGTAGCAGGTGTGAATCCTGCTAATTAAGGCTGTGCAAAGGTTAAAAATCAACTTTTCAATCATGATATTTTCCAAAGATTTTCGATTTGTATATCATCAAGCTATCAAAATAAAAAAGTTTTCTCAGGATATCATTTTTTTCCGATCATTATTTTTTGAGATATGAGCTTCTGAAGTTTGAATTTTCGGGACAGAATATTTCAAATTCGGTAAGATATAAATCCATGACAGTTAAAGGTTGGATTCTTCATGGTATTTTTGATCTAGTAAAACAAAAATATACTGGAAATATCAATTTTTAGCATTATTTTTAATATCAAATAATTTCAGCAACTAAAAACGGTTTTCAGCTATCATTAGCAGTGGAACAACCCTTTCGAGATTCACGAAGCAACAGAGTCTAATGCAGCAGAAGTGCGTGATAATTACGTACGTTACGATACGTACGTGACAATGGCGGCCGATCCAAGCATGAGCTATGTGATGACTACGTTAGATTGACGACGTGACGTGGACGCCAACTGAGAACAGTGTAATGCCGCGTCTTGGAAGACGCTTGAAAAACACAATAAACAATATGCTCCCGAAACACGGCTGTTGTTGCATGATGGCTCCTGCTCCCGTTTCCCTCCCGCACCCTTCCCGCACCCCTCCCGCCACGCTGACGGATTGCTCAGGCGCTTCCTGAGAACGTTTACCGAAAAAAGTCGGCCATTTCTTCAATTTATTTATCCGCTCTATGAAAATAAATCAGCCAGCCACGCCATCATATCGACGTAGAGCAGTCAAAGATATCAGTCAGCAGACGTTGTTTGGAGGGGGGTTGCTGGCTCTTACCACCCCACATGAATACCCCCTACTTATCGTATCATGATGGAGAGCAATATGTGGTATTCATGCACCTCTCCTGGATGGACATTATGCAACGAGCAATTGAAATATAAATATACATATACATATAAATAGAAATATAAATAGAAAGAGTAGTTCACTTAATAATTATACAAGTATAAAAATCTTTTAATAATAATGAAATTCAATCATTCTCCTTATACTCCTTAGTGAGTCAGCTGTACTTTTAGGAGTAAGTTTGTTTTTTTGGTTCGTGTTAAAAAATTCCTCTAGTAAGTGAATATTCTCTATTTTAAAAATAACTGAGTGTTTATTATTATTATTTTGGTATTTGGAACATCTAAATTCAAATGAATGGTTTGTATGAATATTTTTGGACTGAAAATTTTGTGGAAATCTAGAAGACATAACCTCATTTTGGACTTTCAATGTTACCTAAATTTGGGAGAGAAATAGTACAAGGTATTCTTAGTTTTTCTCTCCTGATCTGTGCACCATTGTAAAAAGAATAAAGAATTAATTAATACGAACATACGTATGAATATATATATATATATATATATATAATATATATATATATATAAAAGCGGAATGGCACTCACTCACTGACTGACTGACTCACTCACTCACTCGCAGAACTAGAAATCTACCAGACCAAAAACGTTCAAATTTGATAGTTGGGCCTTTAGAGGCGCACTAAGTAATCTTCTGGCAATATGTTAACTCTAAGGGTGGTTTTTAAGGGTTAAAAGTTCGTCATTTAGCATGTATATTCTTCTTATTCTCTTAATTATAATTGAAAAAAGGCCACCATATGTTAATATAGAACTTTAATCTAGAGAGAGTACCTCTTCGAAACAGTTGTTAACTGGTAACTAAATTTATAATTTTGTCAGGTTGGCATTAAGTTGAGTTGACTTTGTTAGGTTGGCACCAAGTTGAAATGCATTGAAATGCATTTATCGCGGAAAAATTTATTGGGCACTGCTACTTCAATCAGAGCTATTCCTGGGAATATTATATTACTAGCCGTCAGGCTCGCTTCGCTCGCCATATCCGTTTTAGTCTGGACCCCCGACTGGATCGTCCTAACATATGATGAAAATGCTCATTCTTGGACGATCCAGTCGGGGGTCCAGGCTAGACGGATATGGCGAGCGAAGCGAGCCTGACGGCTAGTTCCCTTATATATGTGGAAACAAAATTGTGTTTCAAACACTGATATTATAAGATTCTATTTGATGACATCATAGATCATAATGAATCACATACATTTTGTGGAACTTATTAAACTATTACTCTGGGAGAACTTGTGGTACTTATGTCTTGAGTATACTTAAGTATATCTTATACCTTTTGGTAGAGAGTTAGTGGAAAGGATATTTTCAATATTCTTTGCGAAGAATGGACATTGATATGTCCAAAGCTCCGTCAATTTATGTAGATGCATAAAAATATTATCCATAGTTATTCCAAATTGTTGTTTTCACATCATATACAGTTCAATAATTATTCTCTTAGTCTATATTATGTAAATTCATCTATAATTTCGCTGTATTGTAAGCTATTGTATATAAGTGTATAATGTAATCTACATAAATAAAGTACTCAATCAATACCTTGAGGAACTGGGGCTCCTATATATTTTATAGAAGGGAAATAAGCAACATAAGAGGAAGGTTTTCAAGCGAAAATATATGTAACATTTAAATGGGGGCTAGGTTTAAAAAACTACAATGGGGGTTTTCAGTATTTAAATTGATTTCATACTGTAAATTTGCCTGTCCAGAGCTATTGATTGATTTGGGATGAATAGAAGTCAATTGGATCCCCACATGAGAATAGAAAAATTGTGAACTATCATTTTTGTAAAGTATAAATCACACTGATGAATCAAGACCTATGTATTATATTCACTCATCAAGCTTCCAATAGATTTCAAATATATGTCGAATCTAATTGCACTTCCAGACTGAAATTTACAATGAGGAGCTCAGGTGAAGTCATAAAATGTTCTCAACCTAAACTTTTTCATCAACAAAACCACACTCATAACGGTGAATAAATAGGAATTAATATGGTAGCTTCTCTACTTAAAGTAGCTTTTATACTCATAAATGTGGAGTAATAAAAATGAATGTGGTATGTCCGTGTGTGATAGTTCTCACTTTTTATGAAATCACTCCACTTGTATGTGCTATTTTATTTAAATTTATAAAAACAATATAAAAACATTAAGTGCCCTTTCTATTTGAAACATTTCAACAACTAGTTTCGGCCTACTTTGGCAATTTTCAAGTTTAAATGCAGAATAAACTTCTTTTCATCGTGTTTAATTATGCATTAAGACTTGAAAATGGCCAAAGTAGGGCGAAAATAGTTGTTGAAATGTTTTAAATAGAAAGGGTACTTCATGTTTCTATCAATTTCACACTCTTTGTACATTCATATACTTTTTTGTAGGCTATAGATAGCTACCATACTCAAACCTCCACCGCTTGAAAAAACACAAGATTTAAACTCAATGGACTATCGTTGATGTTAAAACGTTTCCAACTGAGAACTACGTAAGTATATTTTGAATGAAAAGAAAAAATGGCATGAACCATTATTCCTTTGAACATTATCATAATTATTTTATCTGAAACCTCTAAGACTCTACAAAGTACACGTGAATAATTGACCGAGAGAAGTGAGGTCTATAGGTACGTACGGATTTACGCGCCGCGAACATGAGCAATTCACTTTTAATCAGCTGATGTCAAGCTTTTTATATCTGTATCTTACCGTTTCTGTAAAAATACAGATAGAGTCAGCTGATTAAAAGTGAATTGCTCATGTTCGCGGCGTGTATATCTGTACGCACCTTAAGATTCAAGTCGACGGTTTTGCATTTCTCTTCATGTTTATTTTTATGTTGCGCATTCACAGCGAAACGCAGCAACAGATTTTCATGAAATTTGACAGGTATGTTCCTTTTTAAATTTCACGTCGACGTATACATACACGGTTTTTCGAAATTTTGCATTTTAAGGATAATACAAAAGGAAAAGGAGTCTCCTATGAACGCCAATATTACCGTAAAAATCAGACCTTATATTATTCATTATAAATCAGCTGTCTAGTGTATAATACTACCCGTTCAAAAACATCGAACATCTTGAAAATGTATCTTTCCAAGAGCTTTAGTAGTCAGTTGTAAACTTTGTCTTTCCATAAGCTGAGGCCATGATTCTAGTTTGAAGTTTGGAGTTATTGATAGAAAACATTTTTTATACGTTTTTCTTTTTTAATCTGATGATTAAAATTGCAACAAATATTATTGAAGAGAAATTGATTTCTAAAATCATGAAAAGTGAGAAATAACGTTTGTAGGGAATCAGCATTATGGTAGTTGATTTGTTAATTTCAACACACCGATTTTTCGCCAACACGACAACACAGAATGTTCTCTGATGGGTTGATTGGATTGGCGTATCGACGGAAGCCAGACCTGATAACAGCGGTCACACTCACATTCCGGGACGACACGTCACGGTACGATAGAACAGAAAGCTCCATGTTTATTGATAATTTTCTCTAGACATCTCAAATTGATAAATTATTTATCAATTTTTGAGAAAACATAACAACAAGTAACTTACTGAGAGCGGGGTCTGCTGTTCACAGAGATACTAGTTTATCCAACTTTCTCTCTTAGTATAAACACTCCAAGGATATGAAATAGAATATGCATTTGGAACGAGATATATCCTGAATCAAGTCCTGAGTCCCTTCATGTCAGGATTGTCTTGTTCCTCCGATGAGATACGTAATAAATAATCGATTCGCTGTTAGGCTGCATGTGAGCAGTACGTTAAGTGAAGCAATATGCACACGAGTATGTACTGAGCGCTTCAAAAAAGGTGATAAAACTCCCTAGAAGGGCTGCTGTGAGGGAGAAAGGTATAGAATAATAGGTAGAAGAAGGAATAGGATATAACTGTAGAAGAAGGATGGTATATTGTTATGCTGTGTGGTTTTGGATTTATGCTTGCTTCTTACAAGGCTTGAAGTTTCTTATAAAGCTCGAGATAAGAATCGAACTTTGGAGGGACTCGAAGGGGATTTATTTTACCTCTCTTTAAACCCCCTCCAAATACACGTTCATGAAATTTAGATGAATTCACGACCAGGTGTTTCCTGGGAAGTGTATATTTGGAGAGTTTAAGTGGAGAGCTCTTGTAGCTCGAAAAATTTCGATGAAATAATCCATGTTAATGATGTTCACAATAATATTTCACACACATGTTGAGGTGCACAATAGAGATATGTTATTTCTAATATATATAATGGAGGAAAGAATCTATATATATATATATATATATATATATAAAAGCGAAATGGCACTCACTCACTGACTGACTGACTGACTGACTCACTCACTCACTCGCAGAACTAAAAATCTACCGGACCAAAAACGTTCAAATTTGGTAAGTATGTTCAGTTGGCCCTTTAGAGGCGCACTAATAAATCTCTTGGCAATATTTTAACTCTAAGGGTGGTTTTCAAGGGTTTAAAGTTCGTCTTTTAGCATGTATATTCTTCTTCTCCCAATCTCTTAATATTATAATTGAAATTTCCATATCATATGTTACTATAGAACTATAATCTAGATAGAATACCTCATCGAAACAGTTGTTAACTGGCAACTAAATTAATAATTTTGTCAGGTTGGCATTAAGTTGAGTTGACTTTGTTAGGTTGGCACCAAGTTGAAGATTTAAATGCATTTATCGCGGAAAAATTGATTGGGCACTGCTACTTCAATCCTGGGAGTATTATATTACTAGCCGTCAGGCTCGCTTAGCTCGCCATATCCGTTTAGCCAGACGTTTAGTCTGGACCCCCGACTGGATTGTCCTAACATATGATAGAAATGCTCAAATGAAAAATGCAGGCGAGCGAAGCGAGCGCATTATCACGTCTGAACAGCTGGACTGATCAACTTGGAATTTTGCATGTAGATTGTAATTGATCAAGGATGATTATAAGCTTACATTGAACTTTTCAAGATCTCAGTGGTTCAGGTTCTCAGTTTGTCAAGTTTTTGATTAGACCCTTGAAGAACCCGTTTACCTGCTAGTCGTTGATTAATATTATAGATGAGGAGAGACAGATAGAATAATATTTTTTTGAAGGTACTTGAGTTTTCTCTCGAGACTGAACCATTGATTTCACAATTAGTCAACTATACCATGAATTTGATATATTAAAACACATTAATCCTCCAAGATTTCAGTAGGTCAAGTTTCCAGTTTGTCAAGTTCAATATTAGACCCTTGCGGAGCACGGGTTTCCTGCTAGTAATAATAATATTGTAGTGTGATTGATCGAATAAATGAATATGAACAGAATTCTTCCTTATTGACCTCAATGTTAGAACTGGTCCCTCATCATATAATTTTCAGGATTCGGGTTTCAAGATTTGGCGCCCTCATCATATAATTTATGAAGTTTCCTTTGTTCACTCTGCTCAACTTCTGCGGGAAGATGTCAACACATTCCCAAGTGTTTGGCTTCAGTAGTCATGCGAGCTTGTGTGAAAGTCGACGACTTCTGACTTCCATATTCGAATGATAAACATAAACATTTCATAACTCGAGTTATATTGTCTTGCTGGCAATCACGCAATGGTTCCACCCACCAGAAACCACCAAATCTTGAACTCAGAGACGATGGAAGTCTTATGAGAGTCTCTGACATAAATTAGGATATTACTCCACTTCATAATATTGTAAATAATGGTTTCGCAGTTTTGGATGAATATGTTATATACAATCAATCTAGTTGACCTATTTCAATTCCTCCTCTATTCAATAATTGTACTCCGCCATTCGCATGAATTTCTGAATTTCTTTATTGATAATAATAATAATAATATTGAGTGACCTGGCTGACTCAAAGATTTCAGGTCGCAACTGATCAATTTCAGGACCTGTGACATGACCTAACGACTGCTTTTTAGGCAGCCGGGACCGGCTTTATTGATAAGAATTTTTGTACTTCTCACTCCCAAGACTTTCAATTTACTATTCATATCAACTCTGAAATTTGTAAATTTTAATGTTTAGCCAAGTTTAAATTTGAAATTGATAATAGAAATTAATGGAATTCAACCTGTATCCAGAACGCTATACTTGAAATTATTAAAAAACAGTAAACGTTCTATTGAAATATCAACTATGATTTGGTTCTCATCCATTTTATTTTGTACATTAATACAAAACGTTTTAAACAATGTAATGCTCATTCCATGATTCCATGAACAAAGTTATAAAATCAATTGCTAATAAGGAGGATTCAGATAAGATGACCTTTATTGTGATATCTCATCAATTATAGTATTATTAGTAGAGTATTTGACGAGTAAATTATTAACTTTGTCCATTTATCTGTTCATATTGAATAGAAACGACTTGAAACCAGTTATTATGGAATATAATATTATATTCTATACTCACTGCTTGAAACTTCACCACACAGAGAACGCAACAGAATTTCCAACAAAATATCTCACATCTCATAATATTGTCTATCAAAATTCAGTTACTAGAAAAATAAACAATTGAAATAAATAAATGCCTTCATTGAATGTAATTGCACTACACTTCTACAAGTAATCTACAATAATCACGCCGGCATATACTCTATGGCAAAGTACCGCCAGGAGGAGTTTGTAAGCTGTTTTTTTACATCAGTTTCCTTTTAATCGATAGAGAATTAATTTGATAACATGACAATGATTATAAAAGGATGGATGAGAAAAAAGTGGAGAAGTTTCATACAATGGAAGAGAAAAATCAGAGATATAGTACACACTATGGGGTATAATTGAAAATTGAATATTGGAAATGTCCAATTTTTTGTTTTTGTGTAATGGTCTAGAAGTATGCCTGAAATTGAATTCTCAGCCTATAGAGGACGTGTCCTGTCTCGGCCAATGACAGAGCTCAACCGTGATAGGTCAACCAACGGCCAATCGTATAGCTTCATTGACACACGATGCTGTGCTGCTCCATGTTTGTACTTACAATTCACAAGAGATTGCAAAGGTGTGATTAGTTCCTGAATTAATCTGTTATTGAAATAATTCCACGTCGTTTTATCCAGTTAGTGTGATTTCATTGTGTTTTATGCCTGTCTGTAATGAAATGTAAAATTCATTTAATGAATATCAAATATCTCTCTCTCTCTCTCTCTCCCACTAGCACACTCACACCCTCTCTCATACACACTCTCTCTCTCTCCTACACACTCTGTAACCCCCACTCACTCCTTCTCCATCCCACACACATGTATTCCTCATTCCATACCTTATACTCTCTCACTCTTACTCATTGAATACTTTCCTTATCACCAACACGACCACCCGATGTGTGCCGTAATTGAACTCCGTTGATAAGTGTTGCTGTGGAGGGGGTATTATGGGGTGACCAGACTCTATTGTTTGCTCTATCCAATAAATAAATATATATGATACTTTATTGTGAGATTCACTACATACTGACAGCATAAGTAGAATGGGAAGCATTGTGATATCATTTTTCAGGACTAGTGAGAGTTGGTGCGAGTCGATGTACCTAGAAAAGGTATTCCAGGTACCTTGGTGTGAGTCTTATTTTATATGATCACACCCACCTATGCGTGGGCATCAGGAAGTGCACGCGTGATAATTCTTGATAAGTGCGGTCCCAGCTCAGAGTTTCTGTTTATGTATTGATATACTGAAATTTACACTCATTCATTGACATAGTTCTTCATCAATCCTCAATAATAGCCTACATCATACAAATATAAAGTGGGAATTACTCGATAGCTGAACTTTGTGGAACCACACTGGAAATATTATGATCAACAAGCTCTGGAAAATTTTGAGAAAGAGTAATATGATAATTATAAACACTTCATAGATGAAGTTGAAACAATCATGATAGATGAAACAATCATGTTCATGATTGAGACACTGATTGTATTGATGATTAATTTTGATGAATTCAGGATAATTCCAATCTCAGTAAGAGAAAATTCAGAATACCATTACAAGGACATTTTTTGAAAAAATGAACAAGCTCACGATCAGACAATAGTGATGATCAGCAAGCTGTGAAATTTCAAGCAGAAGAACAATAATTGAGAGACACTGATTGTATTGATAATTCCACATTGATAGATTCAGAATAATTCCACTCTCAGTAAAAGAAAATTATGTATATCATTACAAGAACATTTGAAAGAATGAACAAGCTCACGATCAGACAATAGTGAAGATGAGCAAGCTGTAAAATTTCAAGCAGAAGAAAAATAATTGAGAGACACTGATTGTATTGATGATTCCACTTTGATGGATTCAGAATAATTCCACTCTCAGTAAAAGAAAATTAACAATATCATTACAAGAACATTTGAAAGAATGAACAAGCTTACGATCATACAACAGTATTGTGAGCTTCTAGTTCTTTCGTACTATTAATTGATAAATTTATTATATTTTATATTATGTGAATGTATGTATGCAATTGTACAAGGAACAAATAAATTTGAATTTCAATTTCAATTTGAATGACTGTTTGATCTCCAACAATTTATCCAAGACCAATATTGAATATATCATTGAAGATTGAATCAATTATCTAGATAATTCTAGAACCGGAGACATCACGTCACGCCACTCGATAATGTTTTTTGCATGTGTTGTGAATCTATCCTTTTCCACTGTCAATTTCAACTCTGGATTCAAAATACTTTCAAAGTGGAAACACTCACTTTTTACCACAGAAGATGACAAAGCAACAGGCCAAAGCGACAACACTGTTGTAACGTAAGTGATTCCACTTTAAAAGTGTTACTGATTAGAAGTATTTTATTTGTAGTCTATCGATTTTCTCCATCAATGAGTTGGAATTCATCACCAATTTCATGAAATTATTTCTGGCATTATTCATCAATGGTATCAGTGATATACCTCTAGTGAAATATAGGTATTTGTGTATCAAGTAGATGATATTTCATTTTTTGCGTTCATATGTAGGCTATGGGTATCTGTAGACTTATCTGGAATTCATTGAGCAATAATTTTGTTGAGTTCTCTAATGAGATTTACTCAAAAATCTCAGCAAATAGTTTGAAATAAACTCTCTATTGAAAGCATTATTGCTTCCCATTCAACGAATCCCGACAATCTAAGTAAATCTCACTATTTTTTAGAGAATCAATGAGGCTTTCATATGCGGAGACACACCAACAAATAATGGTGCTCAGTTGATTCATACTCGAATAAGCTAGATAACACATTGTTTCAACAGAAAATTATTCTATTTTGAATAATTGAGAGCTTAGTTGCAAAACTTATGCCTGATTGAAAACGGATATATTTGATGAATTTATTATAAACGCATATAAATATATCATGAACACAATCGATGTGTGCCTGGGATTAGATAGGTTTTGATTAGAATGATAAATTCTTCAACAGGATTAAAACAGTTGTTGCATCATATCTTCTGTTTAGTTATCGAATTTTCATTATTCATTTCCACTAATCAATAATTTGAATAAACATCAAGGCTGAGTTTGTTGCATCATATCTTCTGTTTAGTTATCGAATTTTCATTATTCATTTCCACTAATCAATAATTTGAATAAACATCAAGGCTGAGTTTGTTGTATATATTTATAGATTTAATTACATAGAATCACTAGTACCCAATTTTTTTCATTTTCTCTTAGTCTTGACTAGTTTTGGCCTATAACGCCATTATGGAGAATGAAAATGGATTATTATTATTATTTTGAAGTTTGAACTACATCATTTTCATTATGTTTCATAGTCCTACAGAAATAAGTCAATCAATTTAAAGCTTCGAGCAATAAACGGCTTCAATTTCCAGAGCTGACAACAAAAACTATAAGCAGAATATTCATTATTCTATCTTCCCAAAATCAGTAACATTAAAAAAAATTAATTTCTTGAACAGAAGTAGCTCAACGGTTGTGCAGCAGTAAAGAGTATCCAAACTCACAAAAAATTATTCATAATTTTTTATTATCCACAACTTCCAGTTGGATTAATATTGCGGGTGTCCGGTCTTACTAGTTGTCAAACTATCTATGAATTAGTTGAAACAACTTCAACTAAAAAAAGCCAAATTCAAATATATTCATCAATTTCTCTGAAATGAGTTATTGATATCTGTGAAATCAAGCTTTCCAGTTACAGTAGCTCCAGCTCTGCAAACATTAATTATTATGGCTGTATGCACACAGTTTTTATTCTGCCATGTGTGGACACGCCCATTAAAACAAATTAATACGCCCATTGAGCATGTATTCTTCTCCTGCCCAGCAGAGCAAGAAATAATTGATTAGCCGAGCATTAATAAACTAATTCATTTTTTCCTTTTACAATTATGCAGGAATGTGCATGGGTAATGGAGTGAGAAGTCAAAGTACAAAAAAGTAATTCAAATAATAACGTGTTTCTCAGTACTTAAATAGTTTCAAAGTGTTTCTTCTACTGTTGTATGTATAGTATCACGTGATAATTACAATTTTCTACAGCACTTTAATGACGCCATCTGCCGAGAATAACGTGAGTTGAGCGCAGTTCTTTTCTGGAGTCAATTAAAAGTTTCAAAGTTTGTGATACAGCTAGCAGTGGCAACAAATAGTTAAACTTTCTAAGTTTATGAACTTTCCAAGTGAGCACAGCCTGACAAGACGAGATGGCACCAACGCATTCATTTCTTTGATTTAAAACAGTCAACATGAAAATATTTCACAAATATAATAAGGTGGGTGAACGCAGTCCCATTGTTATTGGGGTTCACTATAACATCGATAGAATAAGAAATAGAATGGTTGAATAGTTAACAATATAAGTAGACTGGGATGGTACAATTAGGAAACTCAATAATATAAGTATGTACTTCTATATTAATGTCAAAATCTCTTATAAATAACATCAACACTTCCTATTGAATTAATTTCAAGTGAATCTCATTATAATATTCTTAATCCTCCAGCAATATATTAATCAATGATGGATATCGATTTCTTTTCGGCTTTCATTCCAAAAACTCCAATATTCAGCTCTATTCAAAGATGAAAGCTAAATACTGCATCTTGAGAGAAATGCATCTAGGAACGAATTACTTAATGATAACATATTTTATCATTAATATTGAATAATTTTTCATCAAACAACATAATTGATTTCTCATCCTCACCTTGAATACTTCATTTTCAGTGTCAATCAACAATGTTATTTCAAGTACTTCATCCTCAAACAAAACAATTATTATTCATTTTCAAACAAAATACCGTACTCAATCTCTCAGCTATGTATCTTCAATGCTGAGACAGAAAAATTTCATCCTCAAATTGAATACTTTATTCTTGAACTATTCAAGCATCAGAGTTAAATAGTGTTGAAACTAACGAACATTAGTTTTGCCGGCCAGGATAGCCGAGACGACTAAGGCGCTACTCCCGGTCATGGGTTCGAGTCCCGCCGGTAGGCATGGACGTTTTATTATCTCTTCATTGACTATCTCGAATCACCATCTGACTCTCCAGATCTCACTCACAAGCAAAATGCTCATGTGGGCATTGCCCGCAATAGAAAGATCAAATGGTTCATCCTAAAGCTGGCCACTGACGAGCGTTCCAAACGGCATGGCGCGGCGCGATGTCACTCCAGCTGGAACGATCCAAATCCGTAAATATTTTGTGGGTCAATTCACGAGCACTCCATTCCATCACTCCAGTAGTTGATGGTTTGTGATCAAGTATGGACGAGGAACTTCTCCTGATTTCAACAGCTGTGTGTTTGTATGTAAAAAGAAAAAAACCCAAACGGAAATGGGTGAAACGTTTATTTTCGAATAGGCGGAATCACTCGCATCTGAATTTATTTCAAGATCTTAGTGTCGAACCTTTGGACTGGAAGAATTATTTGCGTATGGATGAAGATACCTACAACCATTTACTTCGTTTGGTAACACCGATTATTACAAAGAAAGATACAGTCATGAGACAGTGCATTACTCCCCATGAGAGGTTGGCTCCAACTCTACGTTTCTTGGCCACCGGGATGAACTATGAAGAGCTGAAGTTCATCACAGCGATATCACCGATGAGCCTCTCATCGAATTGAGCTTCTTAGTAACTACATCTTTTGTAGCTGTGGGATCAACAGTTTTAAAAAATTCAAGGATCATCTCCAGAGCAGCGTTCCCTTTTACCTTGTCATGGTAACCAGGGTCTGTTATTTTCCACAAACAGGTATGATCCCTGTACATCTCGATCACAGAGATTACAAAATCCCGGTTCGAACTCATGACAACACAAGAACAAAACAAGAGCAAAACAGCAATCTATCCTTCCAAGTCAACGGTCTGACACGCACTGAGACGGGACAACCCACAGGTTTCCACATTCACGGTCGTTCCGTCGTTCCAGCATGCCATCGAGATTCCCCATTCACGAGGAGTTGGAGTGACGTAGGTTTGGCGTGGCGCGATGGATTTTCAACCGGTTGGAATTCCATCGAGCCTCGTCGCTCCACCAAAATACGAGCGCGATTCACCATTCACGTCGTTCCAATGGCACGCTACCGTGCCATTTGGCTTGTTGGAACGCTCGTCAGTGGCCAGCTTTAAACGAAATACTCCATCCATCAGCTGAGTAGTTAACATGTCATTTTCAAAAAGTTCTTCATCAGACTGGGAACGTAATCCTCGAATGAATTCTTCATTCAGAGAGTTTTCAATCATTAGTAGTAGATAGTAGATACTTCATTCTGGAGTACTTATTAGTAATAACATAGAGAAACAATAGCGTAAGTAGATATCCCATGGTATAGGGTGTTTATGTAGCAACTTTTACTGTTATCTCAAGCCGATTACTGTCGATTATTGTCAATTTTTACTGTTCTGTTGGGGTGAGAGTGTATGAACGGCACACTTTGAGAGACTATCAGCGTCACACAGCTGCATGGGAAAGAACTATCGGCTTGAGATAACAGTAAAAGTTGCAACATAAACGCCCTATACCATGGGATATCTACTTACGCTATTGTTTCTCTATGGTAATAATCAATTCTTTAAACTCAATCTTCTACAATACTATCAATATTCGATTTGAATATTTCAGATTATATTTAGTTTTTCCTTTGTAGAAATTAATTTGAGATTTGAATCAATAAAATACTCCATACACCAGAAAATTTATTCATCATCGTTGAAATTAGTTTGCCATGCTCTCATACTTATTATACTCAATATTTGAGATTCATTTCAATAGGCTATTGAATTTTATTTTCCAAATAATGTGGCATTTTTATTTGTGGGAATGAATTTCAAATTTGAATCAATAAAATACTCCATCCACCAGCAATTTATTCATCATCGTTGAAATTAGTTTGCCATGCTCTCATACTTATTATACTCAATATTTGAGATTCATTTCAATAGGCTATTCAATTTTATTTTCCAAATAATGTGGCATTTTCATTTGTGGGAATGAATTTCAAATTCGAATCAATGATATACTCCATCCACCAGCAATTTATTCATCATCGTTGAAATTAGTTTGCCATGCTCTCATACTTATTATACTCAGTATTTGAGATTAATTTCAATAGGCTATTTGATTTTATCTCCTAAATAATGTTCCATTTCTATTTGTGGAAATGAATCTGAGATTTGAATTTGAATCGATGAAGCACTCCATCCACCAGCAATTTATCCATCATCGTTGGAATTAGTTTTCCATTCTCTTCTACTTTCATCAGTTTCTTTCCTTTCAAAAAAACGTTGAATAAACAAAACTCTAATCCTCTTCACATGCACATTCAGTCTCACTTTCAACTGTCAGCATTATTCATGAATAACATCAATGCTACACATTCAGCTAAAGTTGACAGTTTACAGTGAATCTCACTACAACCGACCAACTCGACTTTCCTAACAATCTAATCACGCGAAAGTAGAAAGCTGATTAAAACTGCTGCTCTTCGAGTGAATGAGAAAATAAGATAGGTATCAGCACGATCTTTTTGCGGCGAAATTATGCTGAATCAGCAGCTTTTCAGTCACTTGACAATATGAAGAGCGTCGAGCGTGTCACGTGAGCGTCGCGTGATCGTTCCAACAGCTGCGTGCTCGAGTATTTGATAATTTGAAATTACTGTATTGAAACAGTCCCACCTGGTCTGCTGGATTAAGGGTGGTTTTAGCGGATTATCCAACAGACCGATTCGCCAACAGGTCTCTGTTATCGATAAACGGGGTCATAGCTCCTAACAAGTGTTAGTGAGATATTAATGTTTTTTTGTATTTCAATACAATTTGTTCATGCAATCATTAATATTGTGGTATGAATGAGAATTCGAATGATTGATTACCAGTACAACAATATACAATCATATTCTATCTAATTTTTTTCTGTCTTTTTTGGTCACATTGGACCACATGAGTCAATCAACTAAAATCAACCTTGGTTCTGAAGGTGTCTGGCATTTTGATAAGCCCAATATTTCTTCATTCTCTTGGATCGTTGACGTCTTTCTGCATTAGTGATTGAAATCTCTATATTGATTGAAGTCTACCTATAGATATGACCATAGAGAAAAAATAGCATAAGTAGATATCCCATGGTATAGGGCGTTTATGTCGCAACTTTTACTGTTATCTCAAGCCGATAGTCCACGTAGTTCTTTCCCGTGAAGCTTTATGACGCTGGTAGTCTCTCATATTGTGCCGTTCATACACTCTTACCTGGTCAATACAGTAAAAATCAACAATAATCAACAGTAATCGGCTTGGGATAACAGTAAAAGCTGCGATATAAGAGCCCTATACCATGAGATATCTACTTACGCTATTGTTTCTCTATGATATGACTTATCTATATCTTCTATCTATATTATATATATATATATATATATATATATATATATATATATATATATATATATATATATATATATAATATATATATATATACAGGGTGTTTCAGAAGTAGTGTCGAGAATTTTAGGGTATTGTACCTGGATGCTAGGAGACTACAAATGTCATATTTGAAGTGTCCAAAACTCAGCGGTTATCCTTATAGCTGCCATTTTGTTTTTTTCACTTAAAAATTTTTATCTCAAGAACGAAATGTTGTATTGATCTGAAATTTGGCATGAATATTTATGCTATAAAGACTCAACTATAAAAAATGAAAAAAAAATTTTTCGTTGAAATTTTTCAAAATGGCGGCCATTTTAAACTTTTGATAGCGAATATCTCGAAAACCGTCCATTTTACAGAAAATTTACAAGAGACAAAAAAGTTAGCAAATTTTTTCACAATTCCAATGATACCTAATTTATTAAGATTGATCGAAGAATAACAGAGAAATTAATTTTTTTCGTACTGCATGCATGACCACTTTTCACCATTTAAAGATCAATATTAATTTTTTAATTCCAGATGTATTTAAGATGAAGCTTTGAAACTCGGTATGGCTCCATATGGGCAACAGATGATTTTACAATGGTTTTCAGATGATAATGTTTGTCTTGTAAAAGTATTGTTGTTTCATTAAAAGTAAAGAACCAGATGTAGTGCTTCCTATTTTTTAGTCTCACGTTTCCTAGGTCTTATTTCTATCATAAATTTCCAGTTTCAATATTTTCTTACGTTGCTTCTACACAAATATTTAATTATTGTAATGGAATTTAGTTCGCTGGAGTACACCGATATTCACTTCATGTATGGAGCAGCTCTTGGCAATGCGACCGAAGCAAGAAGAATGTATGCAGCTGCATTTCCAAACCGCCGTCTCCCTTCCGACAAGGTGTTCACAAGAACTCACAATCGGCTGAGAGAAGTTGGTTCATTTGAACGGGACAGGGTAATTGCTGGTAGGCCTCGAGCAGTTCGAAATGTTGCTTTTGAAGAGGAAGTATTGCAGAAATTCGATTTCAATCCTAGAACGAGTACGAGAGCAGTTGCAAAGCAAATCAATTCAAGTGCTTCTTCTGTGTGGCGTGTACTAAACAAGGAAAGACTTCACCCCTTCCGCTTTCAAAAAGTTCACTCATTGGTTGAACGCGACTATGAGCCAAGAGTAAACTGTGCCCGTTGGTTTCTTCAGCAAGACATTATCCAACCAAATTTTCTAGAAAATGTGTTATTTACCGATGAGTCCAGCTTTACAAGAGAAGGAATCTTCAACTCTCGCAACAGTCACGTCTGGGCCTTAGACAATCCTCATGAGGTCAAAGTGCGTGGTTATCAGCATAGATTTTCGCTGAATGTTTGGACGGGTATCTTAAGTAATCGCGTGATTGGACCATACATTCTTCCTAATCGTCTGAATTCTCCCATGTACATTACTTTTTTAAGAGACATACTACCAGAACTTTTGGAAGATGTGCCTCTTGCAAACAGATATAATATTTGGTTTCAACATGATGGTGCCTCTGCTCATTTCGGAAATGTTGTTACGGACTTTCTGAACATGACCTATCGTCAGCGGTGGATTGGGCGGGGTGGACCAGTACCGTGGCCCGCACGTTCACCTGACCTCAACCCTTTAGATTATTTTTTCTGGGGCCATATGAAAGACCTTGTTTACAGCACGCCAGTAGAAAACGAAGAAGACCTTGTGGCAAGAGTGGTTGCTGCAGCAGGTGCCATTCAAGATGATGAAAATGCTTTTATAGCAGTTCGACGGTCCATGATTGAAAGGTGCAGACTGTGTAATCAAGTTGAAGGACGGCATTTTGAGCAATTGCTGCATTAGTATCAGTGAACCGATTTGAGTGAAATTAATATTTTTCAATGTAAAATAAAATTTGGAGGAAAGTTATTCTTGTATATTTCTGTAATAAGAACGGTTTTCATGAAATTATAAAAAAAATTAATATTGATCTTTAAATGGTGAAAAGTGGTCATGCATGCAGTACGAAAAAAATTAATTTCTCTGTTATTCTTCGACCAATCTTAATAAATTAGGTATCATTGGAATCGTGAAAAAATTTGCTAACGTTTTTGTCTCTTGTAAATTTTCTGTAAAATGGACGGTTTTCGAGATATTCGCCATCAAAAATTTAAAACGGCCACCATTTTGAAAAATTTCAACGAAAAAATTTTTTTTTTATTTTTTATAGTTGAGTCTTTATAGCATAAATATTCATGCCAAATTTCAGATTAATACAACATTTCGTTCTTGAGATAAAAATTTTTAAGTGAAAAAAACAAAATGGCAGCTATAAGGATAACCGCTGAGTTTTGGACACTTCAAATATGACATTTGTAGTCTCCTAGCATCCAGGTAAAATACCCTAAAATTCTCGACACTACTTCTGAAACACCCTGTATATATAAAAAGCGGAATGGCACTCACTCACTGACTGACTGACTCACTCACTCACTCACTCGCAGAACTAAAAATCTACCGGACCAAAAACGTTCAAATTTGGTAGGTATGTTCAGTTGGCCCTTTAGAGGTTCACTAAGAACGGATTTGGAAGAATTTCCAAAGGTACGCCCAAAATCTGCGTTTTTCCAGCGTTTTCTCAGCTTTATCGAGAACAAAATTTGTTCTGTTCATTTAATGAACAGAAAATGTTCAAATTTAGTACAGAAGCTCAGCTAGGGTGTTATAATGTTGTGTTTGAAGGAATTTGCAATAACGTCAAAGATACGCCAAAAATTAGCGGTTTCTTGCTTTTTCAGATTTATCGAGAACAAATGGATAGAAATTGTTCAAATTTAGTACAGAAGCTCAGCTAGGGTGCAAAAATATTGTGTTAGAAGGAATTTGCAATAACGTCAAAGATACGCCCAAAATTGCCTTTTTTTCCAGCGTCTCTCATATTTATCGAGAACAAATGAACAGAAAATGTTCGAATTTACTACAGAAGCTCAGCTGGGGTGCAATAATGTTGCGTTAGAAGGAATTTGAAATAACGCCAAAGATACGCCCAAAATTAGCGAGTGTTTTACGTTTTCTCAGTTCTTTCATCAAGTAATAGACAGAAAATGTTCAAATTTGGTACAGAGGTTTAGCTAGTAGGGTCTAAAAATTTTATGATGAGGTGACTTTAATATTTCATCAAAGGTACGCCCAAAATCAGCGTTTCTCCAACGTTTTTCTCAGCTTTTCTGCATTTTCTCAGTACTTTGACTTTCTGATGAAATGAAGCATGCTCAAATGAAAAATGCAGGCGAGCGAAGCGAGCCCACTGATCCCATTTCTGGACGATCCAGTCGGGTGTTGGGGGTCTGGCTAGACAGACATGGCGAGCCTGATGGCTATTTCTATCATTATTCTCTATAAGTGTAGAGAAGTGAAAGCTACGACATTGTGTCATTGATATTTCAACTGTGAATGATGAAGAATCACCACAATAAAAAAGAAAAAGATTGAACTTTTCTCAGAGAATTACTGTGTCTTTTTTCTCTTTATAAGTGTAGCAAAATAAACATGCGGCATTGTGTCATTGATATTTCGACTGTAATTAATGAAGAATAATTACAATAAAAAATTAAAGCAGAAGACTGATTCGTTTTCCAGAGAATTACGATAGTATTATTATCTTTTTAATCATTTTTCAACAATAAATCAAGATGAATTCAAGAAAAAACAAGATACTATCAGAAAGAGAGCTGGTATCAGTTGGTAGAGAATCAATTTAAAAATGCAGTATATCTCATAGGTTAAAATTACATAGGGTACACATAGTCCGGAATGGGTTAAGTCTTTTAGTTCTTAAGATTTAGTCCTTTGATTCGATTTTTCAACAATAAAACAAGATGAATTGAAGAAAAAACAAGATACTTTCAGAAAGAAAGCTGGTATCTGTAGTTAGAGTATCAGTAAGATAATGCAGTATGATTCACTAATGATAAGCGACGCTCACTCTTACTGATTCAATTATCAATATTTCAGTTCCCATGTATTCTGTTTCCAAGAACGCTCAACTTCCTCACACCTTATGTCATCAGTACTGAATAGGTATCATACATGTGATAACGGCATCAAATTACCAATTAAAATCTGAACAAGGAAATACCAGTTTCCAACTGCATAATTTCCATGAATCCAATCATAGTTTCCTCAGGAAGAAAAAGTTCTAATAGAAATTATTCCAATCCATGTATTCAATTTCATTATGGTCTTTACATAAATGAATGGTTCCAGAGGGAAAATTCCATTTAATTAATATAACAAGCAATATTGTAATCACTATCATATCACTTCCCACATAATATCAAGAGATTTAATCGTAGCTTTCTCTGAAATGACAGATTATGAAGGAGAAATTTTAATGAATTCATACTACACATTGTCACGTGGTAATTTGAAACCACCAAATATTTTTAAATGAGCCAATGAAATGTAATAGAACTATAAAATTGGAAAGAAGGTTAGACCTACCCAAAGAGTAAATCAACTCAAAGCAAGTATTATTAGCGATTAGGAGTAATAGCATTATCAACAACGATAAGAAAACATGTATTATTGTGATTTAATAATTATGAGAACCCATTGGTAAGATCAAAAAATTATAAAGCGGCATACTTATTATTGGCGGATTATAAAAAAAAAATAAAATGCATGAACATTGAGGTTAGAGTTACTTGTTTACATTTTGAAAAGAATTAGTCGATCTTGGATAAATCGATAATTATCAGAACCAATACTGAACGAATCAGCTGATTATTCGATCAACCCATATGACCGGTTGAATCATATAAAATTCACTCATAAAGGATATATTAAGTATACTAAAGGAAGTCGATGTGTAGAATTACAAACAACTATTATTTCTGTATAAATATTTATTATAATCCAAAAAAGCATGATAAATCAAGAGTATACAAAACTCATATAAAAACTAAATGTATTATCTATTAAAATCGTATGTTACGATTTATTTATGAATTCAATTTAAGATAAACACTCCATATATTTGTATAAAAACTTCTTTTATTTAATTTTTTCTATTATAAAGCCGAGGAAGCCCTGATTCCCAAGGCAACCAATTGTATTGAGTCTATTAAATTGAAGGCCAATCAGAGAGTAGCTTACAGAACTATTCTAGGAAGAGGCAAATTTTTCTGAAAACCTCCTTCTTCTGGCTTAAGATCCCAACCTGAGAGGATGCACATGGAGTTTAGGGTTTTTTCTTCTTCCTTTTAAAAATTTTTAATGAACTATTAAGTCAAACCCTTTTTTAAATGTAATGTATGTTTGTTGAATGTTAATTATTTGTGAACTCAGTGCTGTCAAGGAGTTCGTAATTGTAAAGATTCCCATAAAAATAGCTTTAATTCGAAAGAAACTTATAAAAATCTGGATCACGCGTTAGCCCAGCAGTGACGAAAAGGAGCCTACCCAATTAATTATTGGAAATAATTAATTCAATCCACGAGAACATCTAGAACTTCAGTCAGTGAGTGATAAGTCAAACCAAACGAGCTCGTTTTTTCGTTTTTTCTACGTTCAGTGGGGGTAATTATTAAAACAAAAAGCGCTATTCCAATTAATTAGAATTAAAATAAAAAGTCACCACGTGTTGAACAATATCACATAGTTCATAAGAACATTTTATAAATTTATTTAATATATGTAGGAAGCTTACTTCCATGCACAGCCCGAATTCATATAAATCCCTGAGATCTCATGTTTGAATATTAATTTATTAATTATAAATTTGTTAATTGAACCAAGTATATCATATCAAACTTATAGACCGAACAGGTTTTTATTGGCAGAATTTTGTATTGACTGGAAGTATAAGTACCAGTATTAAATATAATATATTTATGAATTTGAAACTCACTATTGTGAATATTAGTAAAGCCTGTGATAATTATTCAGATTTTAGGAATAGATTATTTAAGTGAATTATAGATTTATCGAATATCTTATGCACATCTTTTTTGTGGGAATATATTTTGTGTTTTATGTCAGCATACAAATCGTAGAAATTTATTTTATCCTAGTTCATCTCGTGATATATAGTTTGAGCTGTTTTAATATCAACAAATATTTTGCAGCATTTAAAATTATTGAATCAAGTAATATTAACCTTATTCAGAGCACTCAATATTTATCATCCTTTGATGATATTCATTTTATCAGCCAGAACAAGTATATTAAGAAATTATATTAATAAGGTTCCAGTTATATCATATAAGGATCCAGAGAGCTTCAAGAACTGGCGTTGTAAGTTCTAAGGAATTTTGAAAGGGTATATTGGTGAATACTTGTATTCACGACGAGCGTTTTAAGAATCAACTAGAAACAACTATAGTTGGTCCTGATTATTCTCTAGTGGTACATGGTTACTGATAATCAGTCATCAAATATTCTTTTAATTTCCTTACTGGTATTCTTCAAGAACTTCATAGAAGCAGCGGTAAGAATTACCAATCACCGATCACTGAACCTTATGGTGATTATTTGTATTTATAAAATTCATGTTTCTACCACTGAGCTAGAGCTGAGGTTTGAACCCAGTAATTTTGCGAGCCCGGAAGGCCTTAATTTTTTGTGAATTTATTCGCAAAAGAGGGAATTTAGAGACTGCTCTTATAAATACCAGAAACATCGTATTATCTGTGAAGGAATTACAATCCACAACTTCTCACAATAGCTTCATAACGTGGGACTCTATCATAAGAGATAACCCCCCCAGGATCCACAACTTCACAACATGTAATAATAAATATCGGGGCACAGAGCTTCGCTTGTTATTTTTATTCATTGATAAACAGAACACAATTATTCTCTAAAATGATCGTGTTTATATTTTACAGCTGGCTATATGTCATCTTATGAATTTCGAGGATGCGATATATTGATTTTCCACAGAGTCACTCGCTCACTTTTTACTATCCACAGAGGACGGAAGTCTCAGCTGTTTCAGTCAAGGATGAAGTATCCTTTCAATGTCGTTCAGCGAGTTTTTACAAGGATGAGACCTAGTGCAATCGAATTTTTTATATCATAAAACCTACTATGTTCCAAATATCGTGAAAATCGTTAGAGACGTTATCGAGATCCGTTGAACATAAATAACCAGATATAAAAATATGAACAGATATACAGAAATTACTCGCTTGATATGATAGGATTCCCAAAGGGAGTTGAGGTTTTGATGAGAAAAAAAATCGTGGGAAACCATTCAGTGTCAATTCGCAACACGTTATCAACTTCTATGGAAATTTATACAATTCCATACAGTATTAATGAACAAAAAATTTATTACAATCATACATCATCGTTTACCTAGAGGATATATTGCAGGAGTGTTTGGATGGCAAAAGAGGAGTCAGCATTGGAGGAAGACACATAGAGTGCATAAGATTTGGAGATGATATGGCGATCCTGGCTGATAGCTGGACAATGATGAATGGAATGTTGAGAGATGTGAATGAGGCTTGTGAGAGGTATGGAATGAGGATAAACGTCAGGAGGACAAAGTGCATGAGAATTGGTGCAGGGAGAGCAAGAATGGGGAATGCTGTACTGGAGGGTGAACAGTTGGAACAGGTATCATCTTTCAAGTATTTAGGGAGCATAATGGAAGAGGATATGAAATGCAACAAAGAAATCAAAGTAAGAATTGCTATGGCAAAAACAGCATTCAATAAGAAAAAGAGAATTCTTTGTAGCCAACTGGACAAGACACTAAGGAAAAGGCTAATAAAGTGCTATGTTTGGAGTGTGGCACTGTATGGTGCAGAAACTTGGACGCTGAGAAAGGAGAATAAGAGGAGGCTTGAGGCATTGGAAATGTGGATATGGAGAAGGATAGAGGGATAAAGTTACAAACGAGGAGGTGTTGAGGAGGGTTGAGGAAAGAAGGAGTCTGCTGGATGTGATAAAGGGAAGAAAGAGGAGATGGCTGGGACATTGAATGAGACGGCAATGCTTGTTGGTGGATGCCATGGAGGGGACCATTCAGTGAAGAAGAGGAAGAGGGAGAAGAAGATACAAAATGTTGGACGACATCAAGGAGGGGATGAGCTACTATGCAAAGAAGCGACTGGCAGAGAATAGAAGAGAGTGGAGGGCTGCTGCCATATAGAAGGACCTGCTTACGAGCAAAAAACTACAGACAGACAGACATCATCGTTGATTAGACTGTATCAATAGTGAGTAACTTGGATGTCCATTCCTCGAAATAAAATTAAAACACCATTGACTACTGTTACAGTAAATTCCGTCTAAAGAGCGTGTTTGATTAATTAAATTTGTTGATCATGGGATGGTTTTATTACAATGGATCGAAATCAAATCATATAGTGAATAAATCAATTTTTCCCGAAGTGGAGTCATATCGTTTTTCATTATGCTATGTGAATGCCCCCTGACTGGAGAACTCACTCATGAACCAATGTACTGCTTATGAGATCCGCAATTTATGATAATTATTATACGTGATTCAATTAGAGCTCCAAATTTCACTCCGTATGGATAAATAAGTAAGAATCAAAATACATGACCAAAATAGTTCACAAAGGACTGAAAGTCTGTGTGATAACTCCCAAAACACAAATCAGCAGTGAGTTGGATGATAAACCAAAACAATATTCTGTTACTTGAGCAGATGACGATGAAGTGAGTTAATCTCGTTAGCCAACAAACTTGATCTTCATAATGTTTCAAAGAAAATGATGTGTTGGAAAGTTGATGTCAATTGATGAAAGCAATCGAAAGTTATCGTCGAACAAACAAACCCACAAACGGAAAATGTCTCGAGGCTACAATCATCAGTAAGAGCTCACCACGTTCGTTTAATAACTTTTTGTGTAGTTGAGAAGTTGATATTGTGGTAATCATTCATATTAAATAAAAATACTAAAAAATTGCCAAAAACCACAGATTTATTGATACTTAGAAAGACCGGTTTCGGTTGTTACACCATTGTCAATCTCTGATAAACTTTATTTCTTAGTATTTTTCATTCAATATGAATAATTACCACAATATCAACTTCTCAACTACACAAAAAAGAGAAACATTATTATTTGCCATGATAATATTATTTGTATTATGTGAATACAAATGCACCCGAGTTTGCATGTGTATGAGTTACCATGATAATATCATGATAATACCATGATAATATGTATCTGAACAAATAACATAATTATATTATGTGTTCGAATTGAGTCGTGAGGTCAGGAATTTTGTAGCTGAAGAGTATTTAGATCCTCATTATAGATTGTCAAAGTGGGCCTACACTGATATTATAAAGATTATTCAACATACTTTAGTCCATTATTCTTTATTCTTTATTGATTGATTAATCCTCCATCACAAATGACATTGAAACTATAATAAAATATAAAGTATTGTAACTGTATTACAGTATAATACAGTATAGTGGGCCTAGGTATATGAAACATTTTACTGATTTCATAGTATTTAGTATCTTCAAGTAAAACCGATGAACTTGATCATGGTTTCCGAGAATATATGCCATTGGCCCAGCTAGACAGTCTCCTCCCACTTAACGGTGTCACAAAATGGCGGCTTAAGCAACATTTAATATTCGGTATCGTTTAATAATACAGTGGCAAATATGTAATGAATAAAGTTTGCGAGCTGAATACAGAATCCAGCAATTCGAAATGAATCGTGGACTTCACAAACGGATAACTGGACTAGCTCCAGTTACCGATTATGCATAGAGCTTGAATTCAAGCTATTTCATGTTTTGTGATGCCAGTTGAGTGTGGATTTGTTATAGTAAACGATGACTGCATGTTGGAAAGTTCTAAACAGCTTGTAGTTTGAATTCAGGCCATCGAGATGGAACAAGGAAGTTTAAGTCGAGAATCCTTATTGTTGCTACTATCATCACCAACTTATCAACCGAGTGGCCACTTCAATGTAAAGAGCACTGCTATGAGAATCTGGTTTAGTCGAATGGGAAGCACTGCTATGAAAGCTTGAAGATTGAAGTGTATTTCACTAGAGAACAGTTTGAAACCAGTGGGCAGTTGGATTATTCGAATTACTTGGAAAGCAGGATCACAGAAACTTCAAGTGGAGCATTTTGAATATTGTTAGCTGGGATGGTTGAGAGAGTTTATGGTGTGTGGAGTATCAAATGAAGTAGTGTACTTATTAAGCTTCAGAGATCTCATGAAATGCCGTATTGAGTCTCTCATAGTTGAGAGATTCTATGGTATGTTTAATTATGTACCTTATATTTGTAGCTTGGAGTACAAGATATTTCATGGAATGCCATATTTTATGAGAAATTTCTTGAAATGTCACATTTCATGAGCAATTCAATGAAATACCATATTGAGTCTTCCTTAGTTGAGATATTCTATGGATTTTTGGATTATGTATCTTTTATTTGTAGCTTGGAGTACAAAGTATTTCATGAAATGCCATATTTGATGAGCAATTTAATGAAATGCTATATTGAGTCTTCCTCAGTTAAGATATTCTATGGGATGAACTCACCAAATTTATTCCAATCTTGACTACTTGCCCTTCGAAGCCTTTATTAGGTGTTTTGGTCAGATTCAGGGTGGGACGAAATCTGGGAAAAGACAGGTTCTGGCTTCCGGGCTGCCTTTTCGCGTTCAACTTGCAGGCTATGCACTGTGTTTTGAACAAAGCTAAAACTGGATTCTTTATAAATTCAAATCCGATTCAAAATTAATTCAATTCAATACTATTTACGCTGTTATATTCATAATTCACACACACGACACTCAAACAATTATTTACAAGAAATTTCCGATAAGCAAAATTTCATGGAATGCCATATTTGATGAGCATTTCAACGAAATAAGATATTGAGTATTTCTTAGTTGAGAGATTATTTAGGAATGTTGTACCATTTATTATCAGCTTGAAGTAGAAAATATGAAACATATGAATAAAACCAGAGCAAATGCTCATGAGCAAGAGCATGGAGCATAAAGTTTTGCTCATGAGCAAAAGGTAGAAGCAAAAGCATTTGCTCATTTTTATATGAATAAGCTTTACCTTTTACTCTTACCTTATGCTTCTGAACTCTGGAGCAAATGCTCACGTATTTTAGAGATTTTTTATCAGCTGATTCGCTTTTGTAGCCTTAGTTTGTTTTTATAGCTCACGGAAGCGCTAAATATGCAAATAGGGTGCACCGCTTGTGTTTGCGTCGTCTGCTCTGTTTTATATTTATGAATAGAGTTTTAGGTTAGTTGAGTTCAGAATTTTGAAATAATAGCGTGAAAAAATGTCATCTCTATAATAATCTTCAGCATTCTTATAATATCAATAGCCTTCTTATAATCGTCTACACTTTCATCTTCTTAAATACCTATTTCCTATTTTGTGATGGCTATCTTTATAACAGGTCTTTTGTATTTATTCTTTTCCAGGGATAATGGTGATATGTGCAATGGTGGAATCTAAAAAGAGTTTTATAGTTCTCAGCTATTGGTTATGATCGTATCTGGTATAGTTTCCTCTTTCTCATACGAATTAGTTGAGCCATTTTACTATGAGCAAAAGGTGATAAGCTGCTCTAGACTAGACTCACCTTTTTGGAAGCATTTGCTTCAAAAGTTGAGCAAATGCTCTAGTTTATTCATACAATTTTGAGCAAAAGCTTTTACTTTTGAGCAAATGCTCAAACTATATTTTTGATGAGCATGAGCAAAAGGTTTTGCTCACGTTTATTCATAGAAAATGAAGCAAATGATCCATATTTTAGAAGTATGAGCAAATGTCAACTTTATTCATAAGGCCCAATAAGTTGTGTTCTCTAATCTGTACTTGAAGTAAATAAATAGTATTATCTATTATCTTCACATACGCAACAGTGTTACTGGATAGGATAGAAGTAGTTCATAATTTGAGAACTATAGTAAGGTCCACGTTATAATGGATAAAGATAGGAGGAACACGTTGCCGATCCTCTGTCTTGTCAATGCCTTCTATAGACGGTAGCTAATACAGGTTTACTGATGTAATATTAACGGTTCATTCTAGTTTAAAATAATCAATTATATTTTATTGATCAAGAAATTATATTTTTCAATAATTTCATAATTAGTATGAAATATTTTGTTAATTAATTATGAATTCCACATTGTTAAAAGACGATCTGGCAACAGAGCAAAGCGAGAAAGAGATAGCGCTTTCCGCTTTGTTGAATGATAGACAAGGATAGCAATAACATTGCTAATCGAACACTGCCATTATAACGTGGACCTCACTATAGAAGAAATAATCGAAAGAATTATTTCATCCAATGATTCACTAAAAAGTATTATTTTCACGTTCAATGTTTAAAAGATGCCTGTCCATTCGATTGTCTAGCCCAATCCTGAGAGATACATTATTAAAAACCAACTATTCAGAGAGAAATTCTCAATTAATCTAATTAATCCCAATTTACAGTATTTCATTGGCGGACCGAAACTCACCTAAAGCTGTATATCTAGTGTATCCAGTTGTATAATACTGTATACTCTACTCATCTCTCATCAGGGCACCACCTTCAGAAAAAAATTTGATTACAAGGTCATGTTCCCGATATCCCGAGTTCTTCAGCGATTTTCTCCCGTGTTTCGGATGGACACATTAAGCCGTCGGTCCCGGATGCCTAAAAAGCAGTTGTTAGGTCATTTCAGAGGCCCTGAAATTGATCAGTTGCGACCTGAAAACTCTGACACCAGATCTGAGCCAGCCAGGTCACACGATATTATTATTGTTATTATTGAAAAATATTTTTTGTCTTAATAACTAAGTAGCCGGAGATCAATTCTGATCTCAAGACTAAAATAGTTGCAATTCAAAGCAGAGACTCATTCACTCTTTTCCAGATCAGAGGCTTAGAAACTTGCGTACAATATTAATTGTACCAAGAACTGCTGCTATCTGCATAATTCTAATATGCCAGTAATGTTATCCAACTGCAGTTGTTCCACTGCTTGTCTCCATTATTTTGTGACCAGTCCATTGGCAGACACTACTGTAGGGATTATTACCACCTTCCTTAATTTATACATATCTTTCAGTTCAACTGACGGGGGCTGGTATTTTCTTTTATTTTCAGCAATGGTACTCACAAGATTCTCATCCAAGGGGCACTGCCACATCAATTATGTAAGCCTCTTTATTCTTTCTGTCAAACAAGACGATGTCTGGCCTGTGGATGAATTTGATCAAGCTAAACAATTCTTCTCGTAGAAGTCTTCTTACGGCTAAAGAGTGAAGTAATTTTTCATCAGTTGAAAATTCAGGAAATGGAATGGAAATATGCTTTTAAACCGCCCTTAATCATGATGTGTCATGCGAAAAGATTATACATAATAAGAGAGTCATGATAGTAAGGAAAGATAACAGTGACGGAACTGCAATAACGGTTATTATAACGTTAATATAGAAGAGAAGGCATTCCACTCACATCTTCTGTTGATAATTAATTCTAGGTAGCAAAAAACGGGCCGTTGAATTAAATTGGGTGTCACCTAAAAAACGCTTATCCAACCCAATTTCATGAACCCTTTTTGTCTTTTGGGTAGATCTCACTAAATTATTCCGAGTTTTAGTATTCATGAAGCTGTTAGTCACTGTCAGAAATTGCAATTCTATAATAAAAAATGCTGTTTTTCTCACTGAAATTAGCATTATACAAACTGGAAACATAACTGTCTATAATATTATAGTATAGTATAGTCGTCCCTATTATTATGTTACTTTCTACAACGATATGGTCTACTAGTTAGCCCCCCGGACTGGAAAACTCGCTCATTTTTTAAATCTGTTACTAGGATTTATATAATATGAATCAAAAGAAATTCATAGGTTTCTCTATATTGGTAATCTCTCTATTGGTCCATTCTATGGAAATGATACTCAAGAATATCCTCCCCAATAACTGTCAATAAGTTAATCACAACATTCAATGAGTGATCGGAAACAGAAGTAGAATATTATAAGGAAAGTCGGAAATAAGAAAAACTGGGATTGACTGTGGAAGGAATGATTTAATAACTGTGGAAGGAATGATAACACTCTGCTGAGTGTGTGAGAGTAACACTAAATTTTTTGTATGGAAGAGAGCGGGAATGTTAGAATAACGGACCAATGGCAGCAAGCCACGCCTCCAAGCTCTCCATACTCTCTTCCGATTGGTGGATTGGAACGCCTACTGGTGTAGCTCTCAATTCTGCCGGTAGGCAGCACCAGTTACTGAATTGTTACTGTACACTTTGTAACATTTCTCAGACTAGCTTCCGATTGCACGTGGAATACCTCTTTCTCCCGTCTGGGTGAACAAGTCAGAATCAAAATTCAAAAAAGACAGCTTAAATCACCTCTATGGGTGAACAAGTCAGAAGCAAAATTCAAAGCAGACATCTCAAATCACCTCTTGGTGGATGAAGGGCAGGGAAGAATATTTCTCAAAATACAATTGAAGGGCTCAGAGAAATAATACACATAGTCATAAAAAGCAAATTTGACAGGAGAACGGTTTTGAAGAAAATGCTACATGGACTCTGTTCATTTTTCCTCTGATCTTGTTCGTTATTACACATGTCAAGCCATGGACTTTGTGTGCGTTACTACTCCGTATGCAATTTCTTCTTCTGCTTATATCTAGGACTATGTTCAATATATCTCTGTACCATTTTGCATAGCAATAGTACAGCATGATAGCCACCTGTTGCAATGAAAATATAAATTTTGAAAATTTTGGGCTATGTGCGTTATTCCTCTGAGCCCTTCAATTGAAAAGTCAGCTGGATGATAAGCTACTACAATTATTTTCTTATGCACTTTCAATGCTATCCTGTTATATCCTGAAGAAGGATAAAAGCAAACTATGATAGTTCCCTCACACTAGAATAGTTTACCCAAACAGAATAATTATTATTGGGATTTTACTCAATTATTGCTGTCAACCTGCCTTAACACAATAATACATGATACATTGTCATGTCCATTTATCATAATTATCGGAAGATTTGCAACATTCAGAACCCTTCCACAACAATAAGGCCTTTAAATAGGTGGAATTCTAAGGAGTACATGAGAGAGGATTAGAACATTGACAATTAGAAATCACATGCCTCATAAACCTTACTGCAAGTAAATTATTCGATAGGATTAATCTTTTTCAATAGAGAGCAACAGCAGAGATAGGGAAAGTAGTCCTACAAACTTCTCTCTGGTAACAGATAGTAACAGATTATGCTGTTGAACACATTTTTTAACTCAAATTACAATCTATGATGGGACGTTGAACTTTTTCTGTACCTGGAGTCTTCCAATTAAATAGGTTTGAAAATTATCATTCATTCACTTTCTTCAATACCGTAGGTATTCTAATTATGCTTTCGGTACCACAAGTTTGAATTTACGGAGATTCTAAATGTTTATTTCATACACAAAGTTCAACGCTCGATGCATCCATCATTAAACATTCAATTTTTGTTTGAAATCGTAACGTTGAAGTCAAATGTTTAAAACATTTTCTAAGTTTGTCATACACTCCACGTTCAACATAGCCAATAATAAGGGACATTTGAATTGCAGATAAATTCTTTGAAAACAAACTTTTCACTTACCATTGCCAACTTTCACATTCCTGATTTGAATAACGAAGAGGTGTGTGATGTTAATATATAATATATTTTCGAGAAAATGTCTCTCCATCTTCATTTTTATTTCATTCAGATAAGTTGTACAATACAGGGATGATTCGGTGAATATATTTGAGGTAAAGGCTCAGTTTTTCAATTCCATTTCATAATTTTATGATGGCATCAAAGTTGCTTCAAATAAACTTTTTAGGTATGCAACTCAAACTTTCAAGTTCAATTTCATAGGCTCCATTCGTGTTTGGGATATTTTATGTTGTCTTCTAGTCCACTAATTGAGGAATTTGTAATAAGATCTGTGAAGATTTTATGATGAAATCTAGTTGTTTCAAATAAATCTTTTTAATATACGACTTGAGCTCAGTAGTTGAATTTTTGGGTCTTCATCCATGTTTGGGATACTAAATTTGATGTTATATTCCAGTCTACTTAGTGAGGAATCTTCAAGCCTTATCACAGATTGAGAATATCACTTTTATAATCAGATTGATAACTTGTCAGAATGAAATGTGTTTTCTAATACAACAATTTTTTAATGTATATATGTGTTGATTGGAATGGTGTGTATTTATTATTCATCTATACATTTTTATCTGTTGAAGTGTTTTTAATTCGATGAAAATAAATTTGAATTTGAGATTTAATAATTCAGAGTAGAGCTACGATGTGGAAAGTTGACTTATCACTTGGATGATAATAAAGTGAGATACATTGTTCAAATTGTAAGCATATGTTAAATGGGGAAAATTGATGTTATATTAATAAGGAAAGCTAACAGTTAGTGGGGAATCTCACTACACCTACGTCATGCGTCATGCCGCATCACCCGTCATGCAATCATGCATTCACCTTGCAACATAAGTTGCAGACATGCTTCATCGGATCTACAGGCACAAGATTCGAAGCTCAAGATGCCGTAGTGAATTAATTAGAGAATTGATTGGATAGTTATATACGGTGCGGTGGCTGTCTGAATCACTTCTACCCGAATGAATGCAATGCATTGATTCGATTTCGACATATTGGATATGATGTGCGTCACGATATTGAGTCGTTAGTTCGTGAGGTGTTTAGTCTGGATCAGATTCCATTATACTCGTTATGTTATGTTATGTTTGAAGGGACGGATTCAAGGATCAAAATGTTCAAAGAACCCCACACGTCAACCGGAGTTGACGTAGCTTTACTGTAACTTAGTTACAGTATCAACCCATATTAAGAATATGACGAGTATAAGTGTCATACTCTTTCTTAACCCTCCGGTAGGCGCGCGGGGTACAGTTGTACCCCAGACAGTTTTGTTTACTCAGTAACTCCCCACCCTGCCGCTAGGATTAGTTGAGCGCTAGAGTACCTTCAAACCAGTTCTCCAGCTACAAGATCAGTGTGTCTCCAAACGTCACGGAGTATTGATTGTCTTGATATTCTAGTTTGAATTGCTCTGGGGTACAGGTGAACCCCGCGCGCCTATTTGTGTTCCGTTATGGCAAAACGCATACGATTGTGTGATGATGCACTTATTCATGAACTTTTTCAAGAAGAGTCATCAGATGAGGATGATTTCGTGGAAAATGATAGTGATGATGGCGAAGAAGATATTGTGGAGGAGGAGATCCACGATTCCGATGCAGAAGAAGCAGTTCAACAGCCTGATGAGGAGAGTTTGGACATTGATGAAGACGACGGTGACGATGTTCCTCTTGCAAATGTGTACTTGGTGAGAGATAAGGATAGGAATGTTATGAAATGGGCGAAAAGTCCCCCACTACCAAGAAATGTGCGCACCAGGGCAGAAAACATAATTGTAAGACTTCCTGGAACTAAAGGAGAGGCTAGGGAAAAATTTTCTGAAATTGAATGTTTCAATTTGTTCATGGATGATAAATTGATCCGACTTATAGTGACTTCAACGAACATCTATATTAACTTGATCAGGGAGAAATTTCAAAGGGATAGAGATGCAAGAATGACTGATGATGTAGAAATCCGTGCTTTTCTTGGAATTCTGTTTATTTCTGGGGCATTAGGAAGTAGCAGGAAGAAAACCAAGTTCATTTGGGATAACAGTAAAGGGTCAGGAGTTGAATGCTGCTATCTTGCCATGAGTGAAAAAAGATTTCATTTTCTTATGCGTTGTCTGCGGTTTGATGACTACAGAGATCGTCAGCAACGGAGGGAAATCGACAGGTTAGCCCCAATAAGAGAGCTGTTTGAACTAATCATTCAAAATTTTCAAACTTTTTTCACACCAAGCGAATTTTGTACAGTTGATGAACAATTGATTGCGTTTCGAGGAAAATGCCCATTTCGTATGTATATGCCAAAAAAACCTGCCAGATATGGTATAAAAGTGTATGCCCTTGTGTGTGCAAAAACAATGTACACCGTAAACTTGGAAATTTATGCTGGGACTCAGCCCAATGGTCCATACAAAACATCAAACTCTTCCGAGGACGTGACAATGAGAATGGTGGAACCAATCTCAAGTACTAATAGAAATGTGACCATCGACAACTGGTTTACATCGGTATCATTGGCTGAGAAATTATTGAAAGAGAAGAAACTGACGGTTGTTGGCACTATAAAATCCAGACGTGTTGGTGTCCCTCATGAATTGCGGCCTTGTAGAGATCGACAAATTAATTCTTCTCTGTTTGCATTCCATAAGAAGAAGACGCTTGTTTCATACTGTCCTAAACCCAACAAAGCTGTGATACTCTTATCAACAATGCATGACGACGATAAAATTGACGACGAGACTGGACCAAAACAAAAACCAGAAATTATTACATTTTACAATAAAACCAAAATTGGTGTGGATGTTGTTGATCAAATGTGTGCGAAGTACAATGTTGCAAGGAACACTAGGAGATGGCCTATGGTGATATTTTTTGATCTCATGAACATTTCTTCAATAAATGCACTTTGTGTGTACAAGTTCAATCAACGGACAGCAAAAAAATTGTCAAGAACTGAGTTCATTCAAAAGGTTGCCTGGGAACTCATCAAGCCACAAATTGAAAGGAGGTGTCAAATCGATGGTCTTCCAGTCCAACTGAAGAAGAGAGGGAAGGAGCTTCTAGGGATAATACCAGATGGGCCTCAACAAAGACAGAACAATGCCATTGGTCGCTGTCATTTGTGTCCAAGACAAAAGGATCGAAAATCAAGAAAAAATTGTGACAAGTGTGCTCTCAAGGTATGTGCTGAACATTCATTTACTGTTTGTAGGGATTGCTTCTAGAGACATTTTACAGATGCTTACCTCACCTTATTTTTTCATTACCATAATTATTATGTATTTTTTTTCAACTTAACATGATAAACATGATGTAATTCATTCAATTCCCATTTGTTATGATTTGATACAAGCCATATAAACACAACTTGACATTTTTCTTATGGCTGAGATTTTTTGTCGATTATATATACAGTATATATATATTAGTTTATTACTTGTATAAATAATGAAATTAATATGTAAATCTCATGAATTCGGCTTGAGAAATAAATGTTAATGGAATTAATTGTTTGTAATTATTTGTTACCTTGAAAAAAAAAATAGTTTCAGAAGCCTGAACATTGGAAAAGAAATTAAGACACAAATTCATGGACGATTACATTTTCAAACTCTGTACAATATGGTCATGGCTAACTTTTTTATTCAAGTCATAACTGTGTAGAGTAGTTTAGAAACGTTGTAGAAAAGACCTATTGTTGTTATATTCAATAAAGTGTCAAGCAACAGGATGATTTGATGAATATATTAATCTTGGGGTACAGCTGTACCCCATGCGCCTATTCATGTTTTGAGAAACCACGCGCCTAACGGAGGGTTAATATGGGTTAATACTGTAACTAAGTTACAGGAAGTTACGTAATATTTTTTATTCTTCATTCATTCAGGCTATACAATAAGTACATCATCAAAATTATAGGGAGAGGAAAAAAGTTAACCTTGTGCTATTTCTCTCCCAAATTCATATAACACATAATCCGAAATAGGTTAAGTCTTGTAGTTCTTCAATTCACAAAATTTTCAGTCCTCAAGTATTTTCACAAAGAAAATTTTCAAATTTAGATGCTTGAAAACTAAACATAAAAGAACTTTTTCACATCAGTATATCTAAAATAGGAAATATTCACATATTAAAAATATAATTTTGAAGAATTACCGAAAAACAAACTTAATTCTAAAAGCACAGCTGATCTTAAATCGATATGGTTTAATAATGTAACTAAGTTACAGTAAGTTACGTGATATGGTTTAATACTGTAACTAGGTTGGACAAAACCAAGCATTACTTGCATTGTTGAACATTTATTGGTTGTCTAGCAGAATTACGAAACAAAATTTAGGAGGAGTTTTATAAAAATGATCTGTGAATTTTAATGATTTTTTAAAATGCGATCATTAGTTTGTTGATGGGTTTAGTCTGTATCAGATTCCACACTCATAATATAAAAAAAAAGAATATTAAAAAAAGTAAATTCGTATTGCTTTGTTTGGTGAGGAGTCCCTTGGCGAAGGTCCCACCGCCTGAATATTTAATTTAAGCTGTCAATGGGCCTTACTACTGTGATACTTCAGCCGGGACCGACATCTTAACCTGCCCATCCGATAACACGGGAGTGATCTGGTTAAAAAACTTTTCTTTTAAATAGAATATTATTTATCTCGCCGAAATACAAATTCATAAGACGTATAGGTTATACAGGTTAATAGTTTAACTTAGTTGAACTATAGAGAAAAAAACCACGGTATTGAAAGTAGGTCGTCTATTTTTCAAATAATGTCAAGACGATTTTTGTTAACTCGAGCCTATTACTGTCGATCACTGTCGATTATTACTGTTTGGCCGGGTGTAAGAATGGTGCAGTATGATATATTATCAGCATCCCGTAGCTACAAGTAAAAAATACTATCGGCTTGAGCTGACAGTGAAATTTGCAACATAAACGCACTATACAATAGGATATCCTCTTATGCTATCTTCTCTCTATGGTTAAACAAACTCACCACCTGTGCGTTACGTGAATTGTTCGAAATTGTCTGCCTAGTCCATATCGAAACAAAGGTTCACAGGGACTCTATCAAAATGGGCGATTTGTGAATTTAAATAAAAAATTTTAAATGATTTTAGGCCTAGTTCAATTAAAAATAATCATCAATGAGTGGAGAGATGTCAAGTTCCGGGAGTTTTGTTAGGAAAAATCAAAATTTTTAGAATCACAGAAATTATAATATGAAATTTTATAAATTTTATAATCACTGTCAACAGCTGTTGTAGCTATGGTGAAAGTGATATTTTCGAGCTCAAAATTTAAGTGATTTTATTCTATATTTTGTGAATATTTGAAGTTTGGTTTTTGTTTTAACGGAAGTTTCATCATCAATCTATCTAAATTTGAAATTCTTTGTTTTATTCTGATTCATAGTTTCAGATTGAAGATTTGTTGTTGAAATTGAAGTGAACATAACCTACATAATATTTGGACGATTTGTGACAAAATTAGGAAATTGAAGAAGTTTTGGGCAATAGCCTGTTTTTTCTTTTCCGACTATTGTATTGTTCGCTCTATCTAATAAATAAATAAATAAATAATATTAGATTGGAGAAATCAAATTTTTAGAATCACATACAATATAACATTGGATAACATTTGAATTGATCATTTCATGATTAACTTAGAATCTTCATTATTCCAGTTGAAAAATATTCAAATTTGCAAATAAAGTGTTTCCGAGCTCATCTTCTATTATTGAATTGAATTAAAATGGAGAAAGAGTAGTCAAGCTTCAAGGATGATCTAGTTCACATTATAATTAATAATATTTATATTATCCATGGATCACATAAAAATTAATTATTTTCAAATTATAATAATACATTATATTTTATACTCCTGATTCTCAATTATTTTATGATTCTTCAATTCTAAAACAATTTCAATTTCAAAAAACAGTTTCAAGAAGTTCACATGAGAGAATATTCAACACAATATAGTTGATCAACTCTCTAAACTCACCTGTGTATATGCATTGGATCTTGCGGCGGCATTTTGAATTTTCCAGGATTTTCCCGAATGGTTTTCTTAGTGGCGCCCTCACATGCAATGGTTGCATCTATCTTCATTTGCAGCGCTTCCAGCCATTCCTGCACTTTATCCTGCATTTCTTTGTCACGTCGTTTCTGACTTATTTCCAAGTCGATGGATATGATAGGGTTGTCGTAGGAGTCGCACATGATGTCTTTACACAGTGATCAGCCTTGGAATTTCAATTATATCTTGAAATATTATTCATAGAGGTTGAAAGCTTAGAAAATATTTCGACTATTCACGTTCTTCATAAGGGCTACGTCGTAGGAGTCACACATGATGTCTTTACTCAGTGATCAGCCTTGGAATTTTAATAATATGATGAAATATTATAGTATAGAAGTTGGAAGCTCGGAAATTATTTCGAACAATAACGTACTTGGTAAGGACTACACGTATTTATGTGGAAGTAAAAACATTAAAGTACCCTTTATTAAACTCGAATATTGTAATGTTAATTTCAATTGACTCACTTGGACCCTGTTGCATAAAAGCCGATCAGATTTTAACTCTGGTTAATATCTCGAGAACCAATCAGAGAAGGCGTTTTTGAAAAGACGGCTTCTCTTATTGGTTCTTATGCAATCAATCACGATTAAAACTTAACCGGCTTCTGTACAACCGGATCTTAGTATCACCATAGAGAAACAATAGCGTAAGTAGATATCCCATGGTATAGGGCGTTTATGTCGCAACTTTTACTGTTATCCCAAACCGATAGTTCACATAGTTCTTTCCTATGCAGCTGTGTGACGCTGGTAGTCTCTCAAATTGTGCCGTTCATACACCATCACCCCAACAAAACAGTGAACATTGACAATAATCGGCTTTAGATAACAGTAAAAGTTGCGACATAAATTCCCTATACCATGGGATATCTACTTACGCTATTGTTTCTCTTTGGTATCACATACTAAGTTGGAACATGTTGTGAGAGTTAAAAAATAGCTGTTTGAAGGGATTTTTCTATTTTTAAATAAATTACCACTTGTATATCTGAAGGTGCATTTTCGTTTGTGTGTAAATTTCCACAGTCGACGACGACAAGCATTGTTGACATTCGTATTGTCCTAATTTCAAGTGTGCTAATACAGCTGATCAAATAACTTTTCAATATTTGTGTCTATTATTTGAGAATCGTAAATTTGTAATGATATCAACATATTGAAATCTAAAAGTATAGAACGTATAAACTCAACCTTCCCCATTAAAAAAAATTGAACAATCCTTTAGGATATTTAGGCAAATTGAAATCCACCCAATCTGAGATTCTCATCCTGTCGTGGTCGACGACGGCATTTACGCACAAACTAAAACCCAGCTTTACAACACTCAGACCCGGTTGCACAAAAGCTGGTTAAATTTTAACCGTGATTAACTCTACGAGAACCAATCAGAGAAGGGGTTTTTAAAAAGACGGCTTCTCTGATTGGTTCTCGTGGAATTAATCACGGTTAAAATTTAACCGGCTTTTGTGCAACCGGCACTCAGCGAATCAAATACGCGCGTTTGAAAAATTCAGGCACACTTACACTACTTTCCTTGCCGTTTCGATGCTAACATGTACCTATGCTTGAACTGTACCAAAGATAAAAACTCAGTTCCTAGTTTACTGATATCACAGGTTTTCTGAGCTAGTGCCTACTACTTGGACGTTTTTCTTTCACAGGTTAAAAGAAATTGAATTTTGAGAGCTAGCAATGATGTTCTAACACTAAACACTTCCCGGTAGACTCTGTTACTTCCTCAAACCTTCAAGGAATTAGCTCCTATGGCAGGAGCCCAAAATATTCACTACATCAGAGAAATGTTGCCATATTTTGACAAGCTTTGAAGAGCACTACACGCACATTGATCTTTCAAAATGGAGTAGTGCGTGACTAATCGAGGGGAATAAAAGTTGTGGAGTTGATTTTTAGTAAGTTCACCCAATTCTTCAGGATTTTTGCTTGTGATTTTAGATTACTTCAACCCTAACAAGGCAGATTGTGTTATAATGAAACATATATTTCTTGTTTCAGGGGACTGTTGGCCAGTCTTTCAAAGTGTACTGAAGGTTGACTGGTTCCTTATAAAAGTTCCTGGTTTCATGAAGTCCACCTACATAACCAATCCATAACCGTATAAATCATTGAATGCATAATATAAATCAATGCCTCCCATTGCAGACTACCAGACTATCACTCTAAGATACCACTACAATAAAGGAGTTATTGAATAAAAAGACTAAGAATTTTCCAAAAATCACAGATCTTTTTTGATAAAAAGACTAAGAAATTGTCAAAGATTACAGATCTTCTTGAAAGTTAGAAAGACCGGTTTCGGTTGTTACACCATTGTCAATCTCTGAGTTTATCAGAGATTGGCAATAGTGTAACAGCCGAAACCGGTCTTTCTAACTTTCGAAAAAATCTGTGACTTTATCAGAGATTGACAATGGTGTAACAACTGAAACTGGTCTTTCTAACTTTCAATGAAATCCGTGTTTCTTGACAATTTCCCAGTCGTTTTATTTAATATGACTAAATTACCACATTATCAACTTCTCAACTACACAAAAAAGATAAAGGAGTTATTTGTGTTTGGAGTGAAGGTTTCACTTCAATTTTACTCTGTATAAACTATTTACTCTTGATACTTGTCAAAGAAATTTCGACTAAGGAAACGGAAATTGAAAAAACATAAGATTTATATCTAATATGATCATTCCATTGATTTTTGAACTGAATTTCCAAAATTATCTATTTTTCCCTGCAATAATAAGAACAAAACTGTTCAACAGTATCAATTGGCATTCCCATTTGCAAAAATATTCTGTACTCCAGATGAATAAGAGCTGTTATCTACCTCACGTGACTATCCCATGATCAAATTCAACCCAGAAAACAGAGGAAAATATGGCATATTCCTAATGATTCGAAAGTCACTGACAACCTTAATACATTTTTGATCCGTCAGTCAGCGTTATTAAAAAGTTTATTAATACTAGTAAGTAAGGGAGGAAGCCCGTAAAGCTCATCTTCCCAAGCTTCAGCTTATAACTTGAGCTTAAAACATCACAAAAATTCACAACACTTCCTTATTACTGCAGCTCATGAATCTTATTATTAGGTGTCCTAAGTAGATCTTCTCTGACATATTGTGTAAGACACAGTCTTCCGCTTTTGATAACTTTTTTAAAATTCTGTTCAGCTTTATAAGAAGTTGTTGTTAATTTTTTTTATAAAATTAATCCTCAAGCAAGAAGAACATCGCAAAATAAGGAAGAAAAAATAGAATTTAAACGTTGTGATTTCTTGCCATTGAAACAAATCAATGAAGGAATTGAAATCTGAGATGATTTATTGATGATTTAATGATTGATCAAATTGAAATGTATAGAATTGAAATCTGAGATGATTTATTATTGATTTAATGATTGATCAAATTGAAATGTATAGAATTGAAATTTCTAATTCAAATGATCATTGGTTGATGATGTGGTGACAAAATAATACAACCAATGAGTTTATGAGTCATATGCGTCAGAAGAGTTTGCTTCTCCTTCCATGTCTTAATGTTTCTATTATTGATTTTTTCATATTGAGAAAGAATTGATCAGAGAAAACAGGAATATGGGATAACCAAAATATAGTAAATGATTTGGAAAATGACTCAAAGTATTAATATTTATCAATAAACGTAAATTTCCAATGTGAAGTTCCCTACATCAATCGTTCATTCCAGTATTCCAATACATTGATTGATAACAAATGATGTCTTAACAATGAATAATATCTATTATCATTTTTGTTCAAATTTTGCATGATAATACTTCACAAGTCGAAGAGGTATTATGTGAGTTAGTGGGGAGAATTATTGAGGGGAGATTATGGACTGCTTTTAGTAATCCAGTATTGAACGGTTTCTCTGTCCAGAAAGTTCTTACATTCAAAGCTAGGTTGCGTTCGCTTAGCAATTTTGATGAAATGTTGTAACTTGCTGGTACCATATGAAGACAAGGTTGATTGAATATTATGTGGGAAAAATATAGTTGAAATTTATAAACATAAAATAAAATATTATGGTCAATGAAAATTCCGAGCTCGAATAATGAGAATAATGCATCTCCATGGAATTAGTCAAAAACTTTTATTTTGGATAATATTTTGGTTGATTTTTCATGGTTGAAAATCAATATTTGAACGTATAATCATATTCCTATATTGTCAGGTAATAGCATAGAAAAAATATATCATCAAAATAAATTATATACGTCTCCGATAATTCCTCGTAACTAAGGTTAAGAAGATAAGAAAATAATACAAACCAAAATATGAGTAGAAAACCCAAAAATATGTTTCAGTCTAGAATGATACGTTTTTTCAATACACAAACGTGCATTCAAACTGCATTAATCATTAAAAAACATTCTCCAAGTTCCAAATGAATAGGCTGTAGTGCGTAGAGATGTAGACTCGATTGCATGAATTTATTTATCCATTCATTAATGATAAAAAATACGTTATAATGTAGGGTAAATTGGAAATGGGAAAAAATACTTAGCCCTCACTAGTTATCACAGTTGTGACCACTTCAAGATTTTGTATTCAACATTGAGAACCACCATATAATCATCTCTCCACGACACAGACACAGAAAATGTAATTAATATTTTTACCCTGTGGAGATCCTTCAACTTTAGTGGATATTGGATACTTTCGAACAGATTAGCTTCAGCTTACTAAAATGCTCTGTTTTGTTCTGGATATCAAGTCATCATGATATACGTAAGAATGAACGATATATTGGACAAAAATCATGGAGTACAAACATAACCCATTGCTGGACAATTCCTATCTAAATTTGGGTAAGGAACAGTTTTGGGCTGTAAGGCTGTTATAATGTATAAATTAATAGATAGATATTGGAATCGAGAAAAATCTATACTCCCATCACTGGTCGAATAAAATAATATGAAGAACCTGTTTATGTATTTTATTTATAATAATTATTACTCTAATTAAGCCTGTTGTCCCTTCCTAATCATATTTATATGATTTGTGATTCTGTCCACAAATAAATGAATGAATGAATGAATTGAGTCGACTCATGAGAGTCATTCTAATCCGAGTCAATTCATTAATTGAAATTGATTCTCTTTAATTGATACATGTAATGCATTTATGAGATATACAAAAGAGATTATAATGTTGAAATCAATCCAATAAAAGTGGTAGCCCATATAGAACAAATTTAATACCCTTTCAGTATACAAAAGGGTACTTGATGTTGAATTAATTCCAATAAATTTAGTAGCCCATATATAACAAATACAATACGCTTTCATTATCTGGTCTTTACCCATCACCAGTTTTATCTTGTGGAGTTCTGTGAATTTGTAAAGTAAATACAATCTTGTGATATATTTTTTCGTATCATACTTACTAGAAATTACCAAAATCAATATCAAATTAGAGTACAATCAAATATTTATTAGAGCTGATTACTTGTTGGATTTGGACTCATTAATATACACTGAGATATGTAAATATAAAGAAAATTAAATGACCGAAACATGTTGTGATAAAATATTTTTAAAAAGATATGAATTCATATCACTTGAAAATGGCATAAATGACCGAAACATGTTTTGATAAAATATTTTTAAAAAAGGGTACTGAGATTTTTATTTTCTTTATATTTATATTACAAGTAGCCCTATACAGGAAAGAGTTCAACTGAGATATGTGTATATCCGTGTTTCGGATGGACACGTTAAGACGTCGATCCCGAATGCCTAAAAAGCAGTAGTTGGGTCATGTCAGAGGCCCTGAAATGATTCGGTTGTGACCTAAACGTACTTTTCTCAAGATATAAACGTGTAAGCAAAACATTGAAAAATGCAACTTTTGAATCACCCTGGATTCGAGCTGCAGAGTAATAATTGTGTCAAAAACATTTTCTCCAAATTCCTATGTCAATTGGTCTATTGGTGCAAAACTAAAGATTTCACACTCAACACTAAAGCTTCTGCAACAGTCATAGGGAAATGCGTAAACGTGTGAAATTATACATCATATTGAAGATAATCCGATGCTCTATAAGCTCATAAACAGCATGGATTTTTTCATCGATATTTAAGAAGTTATAAGAGCAAAAATGGCAAAGAATCGAAAGCAAAAGTGTTTTTTTCAAATGTCACACACTCAAGAGCGGATGTTTTGAAAACTATAGGAGATACAGGAAAAGATGTGAAATCAGTAAGTAGGAATTAATGTAAGCTTCAATCTATATATAAAAGCGAAATGGCACTACTGACTGACTGACTGACTGACTGACTGACTGACTTACTCACTCACTCAATCACTCACTCGCATAACTAAAAATCTACCGGACCAAAAACGTTCAAATTTAGTAGGTATGTTCAGTTGGCCCTTTAGAGGCGCACTAAAAAATCTTTTGGCAATATTTCAACTCTAAGGGTTGTTTTCAAGGGTTTAAATTTCGTCTTCTAGCATGTATATTCTTCTTCTCCCAATCTCTTTATTTTAATTGAAATTTCCATATCATATGTTACTATAGAACTATAATTTAGATAGAGTACCTCTTCGAAACAGTTGTTAATTGGCAACTAAATTAATAATTTTGTCAGGTTGGCATTAAGTTGAGTTGACTTTGTTAGGTTGGCACCAAGTTGAAGATTTAAATGCATTTATCGCGGAAAAATTGATTGGGTACTGCTACTTCAATCCTGGGAATATTAACCCAGCGAGCCTTACTAGCCGTCAGGCTCGCTTCACTCGCCATATCCGTTTAGCCTGACGTTTAGTCTGGACCCCGACAGGATTGTCCTAACATATGATGAAAATGCTGCTAATCTCATTCTTGGACGATCCAGTCGGGGGTCCAGGGGGCGGAGCCCCCTGGCTAGACGGATATGGCGAGCGAAGCGAGCCTGACGGCTAGTTCTTTATAGAACAGTCATGTCCGTAAGATGAATAGTTTCCTAGTTATATGCGAGAAACCAAAAAATGGTACATTTGAACCACCTACACCCCCTTTAGCACAGAGGGTAGGTGTGGGGACTTTTGATATGTTAACCTCCTCGCTACTCTAAACAGAACTGCGAAAATTTTCTTCCAAACTTTTCCCTCTAGACCCTTTTTAGGGCATTCATTGCCTGGACTACATTGAAACTTCTACGAGACGTGATAGTTACAATATTTGATCGGTTAAAAGTCACGGAAAAACCACGGAAACGCCACGGAAAGCGCGTGATGCGAAACACGACCGACGACAAATTGTGAACTACTGAGGATGTCCTGGATTGCACATTGTATCCTGAAGGTGAAAGGAGACCTGTTTAATGCCATTGAGGTGGCGCGTCCTTAACTTCAGTTAACTTGCAGCGTTTTGCAGGATCGATATCAATGAATAGGCACAATAAGGACAACATACAAGCCTGCACACGCTTCATGATTAATGACATACGAGCAGCATGCATGCATCGTGTGTGAGTGTTCAAGCTTGCACACTCTTCAAGGAGATCCACTTGAAACTGTCAGCTTGCCTTACGGAATAACGTCAATGCTTACCGTTCAACTAATGCTGACATTTTCAATTTTGATAGTGAGATTCACTATATCAGTCAGTATTTCATAGTGTTTTTGTGTTTGTTTTGACCACTTTTTGTTGAAAAATTGACGAAGTCCATGTATTCATGTGAACATTTTATGACTAATACAAAAAAATGAAGAAGAAGAAGAAAAATGAGAAGAAGAAGAAGAAAAAGAAGAAGAAGAAGAAGAAGAAGAAGAAGAAGAAGAAGAAGAAGAAGAAGGAGTAGGAGAGGGAGAAAAAAAAGTTGGTGGTGAGGGAAGAGGAGGAGAAGGAGGAGACAAGGCTAATTTTAAAAAGTGACAGCCAATGGAATTCATTCTGATGGTAACAGTCTGTCAAGTACAAAAGGATAGCTTTCTAAATAATCAATTCGTATAATTATATGAGTTTTGCGACCATATTTTGTCACTGTCACTTTTTGCAATATTTCACCCTATTGAGAGTCACTTCAAATTGGCAGCGTTACTTGATCAGATAGCATTGATGTTATATTCAAGAAAAGCTGTTAGTGAGTTCTATACTATGAATAGCAGTTTCATTGTTATGCTGAGCCAGAGAGACGACAAAACAGTTTTTGTGTGATTCACTACAACCTGTCTGCATCAGTTGGATTTGATGCATCTCTCATGGTACTCGGAAGTAATTGTAACAGTTTAAAGTGAATTCCTATGTAGAAATTTTGAAAAGGAACATTTTAGTGGTACGGTATGCAGTTCATTTGTCAGTTCAAAGGTGTTACACTTTATATACAGAGAACAATTTATAATCCTTCAATAAACTAATTCTATTCTGGACTATTATGAATGTACTCTGAAAGAGAAACATATTTCACAGGGGACTAACTCCACATGAGGCGGGTAACTAACCATAGAGAAATGACACAAAAGAAAAGATACAATTGAATGAAAAAGACTAAGATATTGTCAAAAAACCACTGATTTATTGATAATTAGAAAGACCGGTTTCGGTTATTACACCATTGTCAATCTCTTATAAACTCAGTTTAAAACCGGTGTTTCTAATTATCAATAAATCAGTGGTTTTTTGACAATTACTTAGTCTTTTTCATTCAATATGAATAATTATCACAATATCAACTTCTCAACTACACAAAAAGGGAAAAGATACAATGACGATTTCTTATTGAAAGAAAGCCCATCTAAGAAACATTAAAAGATTATCTGTCTGCTCAAACGTACTTTATATCTACTCAAACGGAATTTAGAAATTGGGGTACCTTAATTTTTTTCGGAAAGCAATACTTTATAGGGCAAGGAAAGTAACAAATAGATTACAATTTTTTTCAAACAAGTTGAATCCATTCATTCAAGATTTGAATTTTATTCACGATTTCGGTTGACGTTCCAGTTACTGGAGGCAGGTAATCGTAAGCATGTAGCTCTATCTTGTGGAACTTTTTTGAACAAGTTACTGGTTCAAATTACATGCTTTTAGTACGTCCAGAAATCGATGGGTGTTTAACTGACTTTATACTTCACGAACATTGGCATCTCGCTTTCTATGAGTTGATGCTGCGCTAGTGCTATGCTATTGTTTCTGTACAAATGCAGTTAAAAAAATCTGGTGTGGCGCACTCACTCAACTTTCCTTGTTGTTATGAGAATTTATCACCTGACGCTAGTGTTCCCGCGCATCTCGTCTACTATTCAAAGATCTGAGCCAGCTGGTGACAGGACAATAACGCTGGATACACACGAGATCTGCTATCTCTGCATAGTGAATGATTTGATAGAATCAACAGTTGCCAACAGTTTGCAATTGAAATAATAACATTTTCTCGAATTTCGAGCTTATTTTAAATTTAGGTTCAAATGTTACAGAACATTGAATGTAGAGATGTTTATCCTCAATCTTTTCCACTTAAATTTTTTTATTTAAACTGTATATGAAGGCTGCTAATTGAGAATCTAGAATCAAACTTTGCATAGATGGGGCGGAGCTCCTGAAATTTTCACAGATATGAGACTTGTGGCAGTTGATAGAGCTTATCAATAACTATTTTTGGTATAAATTTAATCAAAATCGTTGGAGCCGTTTTCGAGAAAATCGCGAAACACCCTGTTTTTGACAACATTTTTGCAATTTCAGCCGCCATCTTGAATTGCATTTGATCGAAATTGTTCGTGTCGGATCCCTATATAGTAAGGACCTAGAGTTCCCAATTTCAAGTCATTCCGTTAATTGGGAGATGTGAACACACACACACACACCACACACACACACACACACCACACACACACACACCACACACACACACACACACACACACACACACACACAAACATACACACACACAACACACACACAACACACACACACACCACACACACACACACACACACACACCACACACACACACACACACACACACCACACACACACACACACACACACACACACACACACACACACACACACACACACACACACACACACACACACACACACCACACACACACACACACACACACACAACACACACACACCACACACACACCACCACACACACACACACACGTACAGACCAATACCCAAAAACCACTTTTTTGGACTCAGGGGACCTTGAAACGTATAGAAATTTGGAAATTGGGGTACCTTAATTTTTTTCGGAAAGCAATACTTTCCTTACCTATGGTAATAGGGCAATGAAAGTAATAAGCATAGCATCAGCTGATGAAATGTACGTGTTCGTGATGCATCATTCTGTACACCTCTTCACGTACAAAGAAATAGGACCATGGCCAGTTCTCCAGCATGTTTTGTCGGAGAATTTGAATATGAGATTGGAGATTTTCTATTAAGAAACTCTCCATTATTATCGACCTTTTATACTTCACATGATTGATAGAAATATAATAATATTTTTGTGACTAGACATGTCCCGTATCTGTCAATTCAGATGAGATAAGTGGTGGATGTTTCAGATCATTGATGGGAAAATTACCGTTTGTGTAAGAAACGCACAAAATCCAAATCCAGTGATTTTCTATCAAACTTTGAGCGGCATTTTTAAGTACAGAGTGTTCGGGAAGTCACTGTGCATCAATTATCTAGTTTTCTAAAATAATTGATCTCGAATCTTATTTCACAAGCTCCAATTTTGACTGATTGTTTGCTAGCAGTTTCATTTTTTACAGCTGAAGGTGCGTACAGATTTACGTGCCGCGAACAGGAGCAATTAACTTTTCATCAGCTGATTATATCTGTATTTGTACAGAAACGGTAAGATACAGATATTAAAGCTTGGCATCAGCTGATTATATCTGTATTTGTACAGAAACGGTAAGATACAGATATAAAAGCTTGGCATCAGCTGATTATATCTGTATTTGTACAGAAACGGTAAGATACAGATATAAAAGTTTGGCATCAGCTGATTAAAAGTGAATTGCTCGTGAATTGCGCGTAAATTTGTACGTACCTTCAGATGTAGAATATGAAACTGCTAGCAAACAACCAGCCAAAATTGGAGCTTGTATAAACTCATCCGTTTATAACCAAGCAATCTCCCCAGTCTATCAGGAGTGCATCATAGTGAATCCTTTAGTACCACATACTCTATTAGAAATGCATTGATGAATTTACAATATGCTTTTCAACACAATAATTTCATGAGTACGGACACTTTTGACATAAAAAACAAGGATGGAACAGTGGTGAGTGAATGCTCTCGCTCTCACTCAGTACAACTACTGAGCGCCCACAGCGCTACTGCACAACATCAATAATCTCATGCTTCAGACTTGTTGATAGGGTGGTAAGGGAGGGATAGAGAGAGTAAAAGAAGACAAGGAAAGAGTGAGTGGAAGGAAGCAAGGAGAGAGGGAAAGAGAGCATGAAAGGAAAAAAGGAGAGAGGGTGTGAGTGATTTCGTCTCTCGTTGGTACATTGAACAGCATCACAGAGCAGTGATTACTGACGGCACGCTGTTTTTTGCAGCAGCTTAATATCTGTCATAAACTTGCCGCGATCATTTATACTGGAGTCGCTTCACATTATCATGAGCGTTGATGGAGTGGATGAATTTTGGCCAGCCTGCACCCACGTTAATGGCAGCTGATCATGTATTCTTTTTAAAGAGCTTAGTTTGTCGCGACTGGCATTGTTGGCCGCTGAAAAATAGATGGAGTTGCATAAAGAGAGACGGTACACTGTTTAAGTTCTGCTCTGTTGTACAATTCCTGTGGGAATAGAATATTTCTCTATTTGATGACGTGGGGGTGTTTAGACAGTAATGTTCACTTTAACACTTAACCACGATAGACATGATAACAGAGAGGTGATAATAGTTTAGACAGGAAAATTGTTGATATTAAGGGAAAGGAATGAATTCTATCAGATTAAATCTAACTTTCAGAACAAACATCTGATTGACATCATCTGTTTAATCTTATAGAATTTATAAAAACGGCAGAAAATCAATGTGTGTGTAACTAGCTTAACTGAACTAAGAGGAAATTGGAACAATGATGAGCTCAAAAATGGTAGCCAGTGAGAGTTCATCATCATTCATCATTATGTGGCACTACAACCCGATAGTCGAGTTTTGGCCTGCTCTACAATCAGTCTCTACCTCTCTCTATCCAGTGCAGTCGTCTTCCATCGTCGTATTCCCAGCTCTCTCAAGTCCTTCTCCAGTTCATCCAGCCATCTGAGTTTTAAGCCAGTGAGAGTTGACTGAGAAATAATTCAGCCAATCACGAGCTAACCAATTCGAGTGGAATAATTCTGTGGTTATGACAACAGGTAGTTGGATTTGAGTAACAGAACATTCAAATGATTACAATACAACCAATCGGAAGACTGGAATCTTGTCATCATGGCGACAGCCGAAGTGAGTTGTATTATAACAATGTAGGAAATCAGCAAATAACCAATAATGAATTTGACATTTTTTTGACATGGCTACAGCCAATGGAATTTCAGTGAAGAAGGTTTCATCTACTGTGAAACTAGCCAATGAGAATTAATTTTGATGTTGTAAGAACACTCAATTGGAGTGGAGTGACTGAGAATTGGAGTCACAAACCCACCAATGTGGGATCAGTATTTTTTTCTGTCATCCCAGAACAGCCAATTGGACTTGAGTGGGAATTATTTCAACCAATCACAAGATATCCCATAAGAGAGAAGATTATTCTGTAGTGAAAAACAGGATGAGGACTTCAATAACACAGATTTAAACTAATCTCTATAAATGAATATTTTTGAAATATCACTTCAAATTGAATGACCTCTGACCAACTGACTAGTCCAGGGTACTGACACAGTCTACATTGCAATACTGAAATCGAAAAAACGATCTCAAAACGGGGGAAAATTTTGTCAGAATGAGAAGTAGTTTGCGTTTTACAGCGGATACCTGATCCTGAATATTTCATTGATCATTTCTAATCAATGAGAGAGTGGGAAATTATGTTATTACAAAAATTAATATGAGTTGTGTGAGTGGGAGTTTATCCACTCACAAGCGGACCAATAGGAGAGCATGATTTCACTCGTCTTGAGAACAGCCAATGGGAATATCTGGAAATTCAACCAATCGCAAACTGGCCAATGACAGAGCCAACAGCCAATGGCAGTTTATGAACAAAAACTGTTCAGTGAGAGAGTAACAATTCATTATTTTCGTCTTCATTGTATTTTATTACATTAGATTCTGAGAGTTGAGTAGAATGAATTGAATTTACTATCATGTTATTTGGCAAATTAAAGACTTCGTCTGAAGCCTTCCATGAATTTAGATTCCGTCAATCAGATTCCATCAATTCATTGTCCTAATTGTTGAGATGTAGAAATGAATACCAAAAAATATAAAGATTATCTATTAATCAATTTCTAACACTCTCTTATTGCAGTCGATTCAATCATAAGTGTATTTAATCAATCTAAGGGCCGTTTGCACAGTGACAGTTTAAACCAAATTTCATTTTTGAAATTGAATTAAATCCGTATCGAGTCTCGTTTGTTATGATGTGTTACATTTTGAGCTTAAGACACCAGCTAATTGAATTCAGTTCAAGCTTTGACTGTGCAAACGGCCCTAATAGATTGAGGAACGGTGGTGTATTATAATCAATGTCATTTCTATTCCAAAATTACTTTATGCTAAGAGCAGAGCTTCAAATCCTAGGAAACCACACTGTTGATTTTATTTGAGTACTTTAAAGTAGTATTCAAAACCATGCAGTAGTTTCACATGAAAAGTTTTTAGGAAGCTGTATTGGAATTATTTTTCAAGTATAGATGCGAGCAATGTACTCATCGTAGATAGTAAAGCTGCTACTGAATCCTAATAAATCTGGTGTGGCGCACTCACACAACTTTCCTTGCCGTTATGAAAATTTATCACCTGACGCTAGTGTTCCCGCGCATCTCAAGTCTACTATTCAAAGATCCAAGCCAGCTGGTTGATCCAAGCAAGATCCAAGCAAGAAGGCTGAAGACACACGAAGTTTGCTATCTCTTCATAGTGAATGATTTGATAGAATCAACAATAATTTGCAATTGAATAATCACATTTCCTGGAATTTAAATCTTATTTTCAATTTTAGGTGAAAATGTTACTGAACATTAATTGTAGAGATTTTCATGCTCAATCTACTCCACTTGATTTTTTTTGTTTCAATTGTATCTGAAGCCTGATAATTGGGAATCTATCTGCATTGATGGGGCGAAGCTCCTGAAATTTTTACAAACATGGGACTTGTGGCAGTTGATAGAGCTTATCGATGACTATTTTAGGTATGAATTTGATCAAAATCGTTGGAAATTTTACACAACTTTCCTTGCCGTTATGAAAATTTATCACCTGACGCTAGTGTTCCCGCGCATCTCAAGTCTACTATTCAAAGATCCAAGCCAGCTGGTGACAGGACAATAAGGCTGGAGAAACACGAAGTTTGCTATCTCTTCATAGTGGATGATTTAATAGAATCAACAGTTGTCAACAGTTTCTAATTGAAATAATAACATTTTCTCGAATTTCGAGCTTATTTTCAATTTTAGGTGAAAATACTATTATTTTTAGGTATGAATTTGATCAAAATCGTTGGAGCCGTTTTCGAGAAAATCGCGAAAAACCCTGTTTTTGACAACATTTTCACCATTTCATCCACCATCTTGAATTGCATCAGATCTAAATTGTTCGTGTCGGATCCTTATATTGTAAGGACCTTAAGTTCCAAATTTCAAGTCATTCCGTTGATTGGGAAATGAGATATCGTGTACACAGACGCACATACACTCATACACACACACACACACACACACACACACACACACACACACACACACACACACACACACACACACACACACACACACACACACACACACACACACACACACACACACACACACACACACACTCACACATACTGACTAATACCCAAAAACAACTTTTTTGAACTCAGGGGACCTTGAAATATATAGAAATTTGGGTACCTTAATTTTTTTCGGAAAGCAATACTTTTCTTACCTATAATGGTAATAGGGCAAGGAAAGTAAAAATTCAATATTCAACATCGAAGTTGCAGCAGTTATAGTATTGAATATTGTTCAAATATTTTTTGACAACGCTACTCCCATTGAGAATTTCTCGCATCTGGAAATAATAAACTCTGCAGACATCTGTTCAGAGTGTTGAGTATTAATGACTTCCGTACTCCGTTGCGTATAAATTTGCGTGTGGCTGAATAACCATCAACTAATTGGCACTTTGCGATCTCTTTTTTAGTGTCAATTGACGTCATTACGCTATTTTGATATCGATTGATCGGGTATCTTTCTTTGGAATCAAAAGCGTGTCAGAAAAAATGATATTTATGGTATTTTCAAGCAAGTGGGTAAGCAATTACTCTATTAATAGGGTTTTCATTCACGTATCACGTGAACTTCATAAATACCCCTAAAGAGACATACTGGGGTGTTTTACACCCCAGGGATTTTTTTTCTGTTCTGCATTTGACAATATCAAACAGATGCCCAGTCTAAATTAGGTTTGTAGTATTGTCAACTACTCTCCACCACTTCCAGTCACTAATAGCATTCCACAAGGTCACCAGCTCATCTTGTTCTTCGTTTGGGGTGTCTAACACCCCAGACTGTCTTTTACGTAGGACTTTTATCAAACACTTTTATTACAAAGATTCACTTGTATTGTCACTACGAATGTGGTATGGGATGATGGATCAGATTGGAATGAATGCTATGATTCTCTACAACTTGAGATTCAAAGCAATAAAATGAAGAGACGTGAGTTTTCGATGAAGTTGTCATTCGTAATGATCAAGCCATTCGTTCAAACCGGATTAGGAGCTTAGGCGGAACTTACGTGCTTCTGAAATTAGTATAAATAATGATAAGCAGTGCTTTACTTTTGATTTCTGTATGCACTTGGAACAAAAATGATTGGGCAATGATGAAGTATGGTCCAAGTACTTGTTTTTTCATATTTTTCAAAGAAAAATGAAAAATTAAATTGGGGTTTAAAACACCCCAGTGTGTCTACTGTGTTAGCATGAAGTAAGTGTGTATCTGTAGGGATACTGTTATATATAGAAACTTTTCTAAATATGTTCCAGTTTGACGTATCAAAATTATCTTATTATCATTGAATAAAAATATCATCATACTGAAGAACGTAGTAATGGGAAAAAATCAGTTTTCATAGCCTTTCAGAGACCTTCCAAAACAGACTGCAGATGAGTTTCAAGCTCTTCAGTTGCAGCAATAGTGTGATAAATGAATCAATGAATGATGAATGAATACATTAATCTTCTGTCCAAACTCCGCTACATCATCAACTGAATATTTCGCTCTATTCTTGATAATCATATATTTATTGAAAATGATTGAAACCTCAATACCCCAATAATATGAGTTGATATCATTATTTAACACAGTTCATGAATGATTGAACGATTCGTGAACATCCAAATTAACTTGTTACCTTGTCTTCTCGATCTGGTTCAAGTGAAACTGGATATCAGATCTACAAAAATGTAACACAAAGAAATTATTTCGAACAGCTCCATTTCATGATCCAATATTGAAACCACAATATCGATTAATATAACATTATCAATTAACCGCAATTGTAAACCAAATGAATCACTGATACTAACAACCTTGAAAACTCGAGATATCATTATAACGTAAAGCATATTAACAATCTATTTGAATGGATTTCTGACAATTTCGAGATATTTAAGTGGGATTGGTAAGATAATCATTCACTGAAAAATTTAAATAGATGGAAAAAGTTCAATAGTAGAACTCGAAAAAGTTTTGTTCATCAATAATACAAGAATTTATTATGTTAATATTAATGTATTTTATTTATAATTTTTTCATCACAAGGAATACCGCGGAGAGGATCAACAGGCTCAAGTCCAAGACCGTTCCTATTTCGATCATGAAAATATCTGCTTTCTCATTGGTCAGCTTGCGATTGATTGAATTCTCTGTATCTGCACTCCTATTGGCTTATTTCTGACCAACAAAATCACTACTCTCTCATTTTGTTAGCCAGTTATTGGTCGAGTTTTTTGTATCTGTAGTAGGTCTACTATTGGCTCATTTCTGATCAACGAAATTACTGTTCTCTCATTGGTCAGCTCGTGATTGGTCGAAATTTCTGTATTTGGTCTTCTAATGACTAATTCCTAATCAACAAAATCACGTCCCTCTGAATGATCACCTTTTCATTGGTTGTATTTTCTGTGACTTTATGTAGACTCATTTCCACAAAATCAGTGTTTGTGTTTCTGTAACCCAAGAAGAGTTGATATATAGAAGTTCAAACCGAAACTTTAATTTGGTCCTTATATTGTAAATCATTCTTCATTAATATCTTGTACAGGGTCTACATGTTTCTACAAAAAATTATTCTCTTTGTAGAATTCTTTTGGAGTGGCCGTAGCCGAGTGGATCAGATGCTGGCTTTGTGATTCAGAGGCCCGGGTTCAAATCCCGGCCCGGGCAAGATATTTATCTCGGGCCACTCCCGTGTTTCGGATGGACACGTTAAGCCGTCGGTCCCGGCTGCCTAAAAAGTAGTCGTTAGGTCATGTCAGAGGCCCTGAAATTGATCAGTTGCGACCTGAAAACTCTGACACCAGACCTGAGCCAGCCAGGTCACTCGATATTATTATTATATTCTCTTTGTATATCAATTCATGAAGTGGAAGTCGTATTCTCACACATATTGAGATATTTTTTTGGAACTTTGGAGAATAATAATGTTACAATGAGTGTGTGCTCGGTTGTGCTCGCTTTTGGAAACTTTCCACTTATGAAATGTTATGATATATTTCGATACATCAATTTTGTATCAATTAAGATAGACTAACAATTAACAAAAATGTTACATATTTCTAAGGAGAAAACTTTTATATCGTTTCTACTTTTTTAATAATGAGCGCCTGAACTTGAAATCTTAGGGGAGATCCATTTCCGGAATAGTAACAAATAAATTCATGAAAATTCGAGGATACATCCTCAAAGTCCAGACGTAATCTCCAAGCCATCTTACATTTATATGAAGTAGTTAATGGTCTTACATAGCATCATTCTCACCTGGAAAGATTGGGCTTCTATGTGCCGACTGTTCCTCGTGGGAGGTATTTTTCGTATACCAAGATCTCGAAGGTTGCAATTATAACTCACCCATCGATCGATCCATGAGACTTTTCAACACAGTATCTCGTGATATCGATCTCTTCAATCTGTCTTTGAATGCCTTCATTAAATCATGCTCTATATTACTTGAAAACTAGTTCTTTTGTCAATTTTTAACTTTAAGCACTCTCTCTCTCCTCTCTTCTTCTGCTATCTATCTTTAAATATATATCTTTACCTCACTTCTTCTCTATTTTATTATTCTCTTTGTAATTTTGTCCAGTTTAATCAGTCAACTCATTTTTTTCTTATTAATATTGAACTTATTCTTTTTTTTAATTGAACTTATTTATAAGTATGTACAATACGAATATAATGGTATAAATAATTAGTATTTTATTTCAAGATTCAGCATGTAATTCTGAAGTTTGTTTAATTTCTGTATAAGTTGCTTTTTTTCTTCTTCTGTATTATTTTGTGTGGAGTGCGGTTTTTGGCAGTGTGCCTGTCGCATCCACACTGATTAACTACATTCACTACAATGTATCTTTTTTCCAATAAATTGAAATTGAAAATTAAGATATAGTTCATCTCATAACAGATTCGATTTCTCCGAATAAAAATTCTAGGGAAATTAATTCCATTTTCAAAAGTAACTCAATGAGTAATTTTTTAAAACTGATTAAGATTCATTATTAGATTCATTGTATTTCAGTCTGATTCTTTGAAATTCGAAATATGAATGATAACCTTCAGAGAACCTTACAAAACATTCATATCCAGCTCTCTAGAGTTTCAATCCACTAGTAAAACCAAGAAGAAATGCAATTAAAAATGAAATAAAATAAATTCTTCAATTATTATTGAGCATGATCGTAGCTGAACCTGTGTATCCAGTTTGGTATTTCAAACTTTTTAGATAAAATTAAAATCTCTCCAAACACAGCATTTGTACACTTCAAATGAACCTGTTTACCAAATGTCAAACTTTTGATGAAATGGAAATAGCTTTTTGACGTTTAAATGGGATTGATTATTATTGACCGAGCGAAGTGAGGTCTAAGATTCAAGTCGACGGTTTGGCATTTCTCTTAATGTTTAAATGTTTGAATGTTTAAATGTTCAAATGTTTTAATGTTTAAATGTTCAAATGTTTAAATATTAAAATGTTTGAATGTTTTAATGTTTATATGTTGCGCATTTACGGCGAAACGCGGTTATAGATTTTCATGAAATTTGATGTTCCTTTTTAAATTGCGCGTCGACGTATATACAAGGTTTTTTTGGAAATTTCGCATTCCAAGGATAATATAGAAGGAAAAGGAGACTCCTTCATAAGCCAATATTAGAGTAAAAATCAGACTATAGAGTAAAAATCAGACTTTAGAATTATTCATCATAAAAAATCATCTGTGTAGTGGACTATAATACTAACCGTTCAAAAACATCGAACATCTTGGGAATGTATCTTTCCATTAACGTTAGTAGACAGTTGACTATAATACTATCCGTTCAAAAACATCGAACACCTTGAAAATGTTTCTTTTCATCAACGTTGTAGACAGTTGCAGCCAGACTTGATAACAGCGCTCACACTCACATTCCGGGACGACACGTCACGGTACGATAGGATAGAAAGCTCTATGTTTATTTAGAATTGTTTTTAGGCATTTTAAATTGATAAATTATTTATTAATTTTTGAGAAAACATAACAACAAGTCAATCTAATTTACTGAGCGCGAGGTCTACTGTTCACAGAACTACTAGTTAGGAAGAATGAACAATTTGAATCACATCAAATATACCGGAATCGGCTATCCATTATAGAAGGCAGTGGTAAGGCAGCGAATCGGAAACGCTATTGTCCTACATTTTCCACTGACTATAACATGGACCTCACCGTATCATGTATCAATCTGTAACCGATATATATGGCGGTATATCGAGCTCAATCACTCGACTGAATGTGAAGCTGGATGCCTTCCATTCAACTCTCAGTGAGAAATCAATACTGTTGATACCGATAGCAGACTATTAGGTTGCTCTTCATCATGAAAGAGACCTGCCTTAGATGAGATTCTTCCAAATATTGATTTTATGCTCTGCTCTGCTGGCTGGCAGAGAGTCAGTCGTTCTCTCCTTCCAAAATCCAAATGTGTCTCAGGCACTGGAGAGCGGCTCCAAATTTACGAGGAGACTCGAATTTCTCTCCTTACCGCACGCGCCGAGTTTGACTGGAGTGACTTTATTCTTCCCACCTCGGCTGCTTGCCAGAAATTTGCTTCCGCATCGAGGAACGAGTAGTGAGATTGACTCTATGATGTCATATGTAGTATTCGTACAATATTATAAGAGTCATTTTCTTCGACTAATTTCTGGTCAGAATCAGGGAATAGAATGGTAAAGGCTGCTACAGTGCCCTTCGTAGTGTCCTAGTACAACATTATATGAGTCATTTTCCGAAATTAGTCCTTGATCAAAATCCTATAATATTAAGTGAGCAAATTCTGTATTCATGTATCTGGTTATTTTTATATCAGGCTATTTTTATATCTGGTTATTTATGTTTAACGGATCTCGAAAACAGCTCTAACGATTTTCACGAAATTTGGAACATAGTAGGTTTATGATATAAAGATTCGATTGCACTAGGTCTCATCCTTGGGAAAACTCGCTGAACTACATCAAAAGGATAATTCATCCTCGACCGAAACAGCTGTGGATAGTAAAAAAGTGGAGTGAGCGAGTGAGTATGTGAAAAATCGAAATATCGCATCCCCGAAATTCATAAGATGACGTATAGCCTTCTGTGAAATATAAACACGATCATTTTAGATAATTCTGTTCTGTCATAGCTTACTTTGGATAGCTTATTCTATTATTTATTTATTTATTCATATGCAAATACAATTCAGGTAAAAACAACAGGCATTTGCCCAAAACTGCTTCAAACCTTAATTTGGAATAGACAGTCTAAAGGTTATGCTACTTACGTAACTTTGAGTCCAAAAAATGTATCTACTACAATTTTGAATTTATTAGATTGATCAATTTCCAAATACGAATCCAAACAAAACTCTTCCTTCACAATTGCAAAAAAATATTGAAAATTTCACTCAAATCCACAAACTCATGTAAACATTATGTCCTGTTTATCAATAAATAAGAATAGAGAGCGAAGCTCGATACCCCGATATTTTGGTAATGAAATAGTGAAGGCTAAGCGAGTATTTCTTTCCAAATCATTCTCTGATTATTCTTTCGACTTCAGATACTGTTGGTGGTGAGATGAAGTGATACTTATCCTTAATGAAACATTGAAATGTTGTCAAGAAATATCATTAATTTATTGAAAATTACATGGATGTTTCAACACACATGGTGTCGTCTTCAGTGTAAGTGTGAGAGAAATTAATTGCTCACTCTGAAGATTACATCATATATGTTGAAATATTAATAGAAAAACACTATGAAAACATGATGTACCCTTTTTATTTAAAACATTTTCAAACTTTAAAACATTTTAACGAATACTTCGACCTACTTTGTCCATTATCAAGTTTAAATGCCAAACAAACTTCATGTTTTTATATTGTTTTTATCAATTTTAATAGAGTAAGCCATACAAATGATGTGATTCTATTTTGAAACATTTATGTGATTTCAAAGTAAAATATCGGGTCACCGAGCTTCGCTCGTTATTTTCTTTTAATGATAAACAGAACCATAGCCTACAAAGACTTTAAAGAGATATAGACCTACAATGCCTATGCCTTCCCAATGATAGCTCTTACTTGAAATTGAAGGCCGCCATTGGGGTATTTTAGCACGAGATATTATTTCAATTTCAATTTTCAATTTATTTATTTCAATTTTCTCAATATTACATTTCACCAAGTACATATATAATAACCTCTCTAGCTATTCAGCTATTTGAGAGGTATACAGTTAGAAAATTTACAGACAATAATTATTTTAAAACAATTTGACAATTCCAATGAACACAAAGTCAACAAAAGAAGTTCGAAAACAGTTCAGTACAGATTGTCGGTACACTTTTTTAGCATCCCACTTTGTCACAGTATTCTGATCACAGATATCCATACAGAAGGCATTTGCTGCCAACTTGATTTTCATCGTCTCAGCCACAAATTAATACACACAGGTTACAACCAAGATTTATCTAGTTACTCTTGCTAAAACTCATTTTGATCTTTTTCATAATAATAATAATAATTATTATTATAACCTTTCTTTCATCAGAGTATAAACCTTACAAGAAATAAACTCAACAAAAACCATTTTTTTCTACTATTTTCAATTTTGAACCCTTAATTGCTCAAATTATACATCGTATTTTTATGTGTTTCCATTTAATCTTGTTGAATATGACTTTATTATCTAACAAACAAATCTACTTATACCAGGCTCAATTCAGTGTTTATAAATAATATGGAAGTTATTCATATAATTGGTAGCATGAAAATTATTTATGATAATCTGGAAGTAAACTTCTAGCTTTAAATGCGTTTTGAACCATAGCCAACTTATTATAACATTGAATCAAGTATTCTAACCTCATTAACATTTACAACGGGTAAGTCATTTAATAGTATCAATCAGAATAATCTAAAGTTATGCTAGCTATTTTTCCTATTCGTTATTAATTCTCATAAAATATGCCTTTAATTTCCTTTTAGCTTCACCTTTCCTTTCCAAATTTCTTAATTCTATGGGGAGAGAGTTCAATAAATCGGGTATTCTATTATTAGGTAAGTTTTTCCCATAAACATTATTATATCTCTGCGTTCTGTAATTTCTTTGTCACAGCCCATAAACAATTTCATTTAATACTCTATATTCCTCTTTAAAATAGTTCCTTGACAAAGGAACTAATATTAATATAACATTAACTAATATTATATATAATATTAGTAATACTATAGATCACAATCACAAAGGCATTGGTGGCATTGGTATGTAATAATCTTATGGGTTGCCCCCTCAATGGCGGATTTCAATTCCAATTCCAAGTACGACACTAGCGCTGCATGTGAGTCTATGCATCTTTAAGGTCTTTGATAGCCTACTATAGATAGAGTAGGCTATGACAGAACACAATTCTCTAAAATGATCGTATTTATATTTCACAGCTGGCTATACGTCATCTTATGAATTTTGGAGATGCGATATTTTGATTTTCCACATACTCACTTTTTTACTATCCACAGCTGTTTCAGCCAAGGAGGAATTATCCTTTTAATGTCGTTCAGCGAGTTTTCACAAGGATGAGACCTAGAGCAATCGAATCTTCATATCATAAACCTACTATGTTCCAAATTCCGTGAAAATCATTAGAGCCGTTTTCGAGATCCGTTAAACATAAATAACCAGATATGAAAATAGCCAGATATAAAAATAACCAGATATATAAATACAGAAATCGCTCGCTTAATATAATAGGATTTATGATATTTCTAGACAACATTCCTCTGTTTCATTTATTCATTCATTGATCAAAGGCATACACACATCCTTATACGTTGATGTCTTCGAAGTTTATGTCTCTTATGGATAGATAAATAACTAAAAAAAGAGATGTCAGCATTGCTCGAGTGGGAGGCATTGAGGTTTCATATGAGTAGTGCTGACAGTTTAAATTGAAATTCAACTTCACACAGACTCAATTTTTATAGTTTGATTCTACTATTCTTATATTTAGTTATACAACATATAGTAATATTTACTTCAAAATGACAGCGTTGATTCATTGAGGAGCATTAATGTAACGTATGAGGAATACTGGCAATTTAGTGCTGGTTGCACAAAAGCCTGTTGAATTTTAAGCCTGGTTAGTACCAATCAGAGAAGCCGTCTTTTCAAAAAAGCCTTCCCGTATTGTTCCTCCTGGAATTAATCACGGTTGAAATTTTACCGGCTTTTGTGCAACCGGGCCTTGAAGTGTTAAGGTGCGTACAGACTTTCGCTCTGCTCCGCAACCGAACGTCACTCCAGCAGAGCGATTGATGATCGACCGGGGAGCAACAGTGCTTCGACCGGGGAACGCGAGAAGATCCAACATCTTCCGTAACGTTCATGATGAGTGCGTGGGCGGAGCGACTGTGGTTCGATGGTGGTACGAGGGCGGTACGAGGGAGGAGCGTGCTCGGTGCGGGTTGGAAGCGCGAATAATTATGTGTACGCAGCTTTATATGCCTCTACATCGACAGACGAACCATGGTGAGATTCATCCCAAAATAACAGCATTGGTTAAATGGAAAGGATCGATGCTATTTATAAGGATTTCTGACATTTGAATTGTATTATAGCTTGTTTGTTATGAAGTAAGTTTGTCCTTTGTTTTGCGTCACATGAACCGTCCTTTCACAAAGTTTTGCAGCTTGTAACTTCCTATTAGTTGATCTTCTGTTTCACTGTGATGGTAAGGCTCTGCAACGTACAGTTGAGGAAAGTTAGTTAAGTAAAGGTTAATTTGATGAGTCTTTGTCCCCAATCATGGAAAATACTCTCAGATTATACTTATAGTTCTGTGAACAGTAGACCTCGCGCTCAGTAAGTTACATTGACCTGTTGTTATGTTTTCTCAAAAAATAATAAGTAATTTATCAATTTGAAATGTCTAGAAAAAATCCTAAATAAACATAGAGCTTTCTCTCCTATCGTACCGTGACGTGTGGTTCTGGAATGTGAGTGTGAGCGCTGTTATCGGGTTTGGCTGCAACTGTCTACAACGTTCAAAGACCTTGAAGATGCATAGACTCACATGCAGCGCTAGTATCGTACTTGGAATTGAAATCCGCCATCGAGGGGGCAACCCATAAGATTATTACATACCAATGCCACCAATGCCTTTGTGATCTATAGTATTACAAATATATAAAGATATAATATCTTGTGCTAAAATACCCCAATGGCGGCCTTCAATTTCAAGTAAGAGCTATCATTGGGAAGGCATAGGCATTGCGGGTCTATATCTCTTTAAGGTCTTTGACAACGTTGATGGAAAGATACATTTTCAAGATGTTCGATGTTTTTAAACGGGTAGTATTATAGTCAACTGTCTACTAACGTTGATGAAAAGATACATTTTCAAGATGTTCGATGTTTTTTGAACGGGTAGTATTATAGTCCACTAAACAGCTGATTTATGATGAATAATTCTATAGTCTGATTTTTTACTCTAATATTGGCGTATCACTCCTTTTCCCTTTTATATTATCCTTGAAATGCAAAATTTTCCATAACCTTGTATATACGTCGAAGCGCAATTTAAAAATGAACATACCTGACAAATTTCATAAAAATCTATAACCGCGTTTCGCCGTAAATGCGCAACATCTAAACATATAAACATATAAACATTGAAACATTTAAACAATAAGAGAAAGGCCAAACCATCGACTTGAATCTCAGACCTCACTTCGCTCGGTCAATCATTATAATAGTCCAAAAAATTTATTCCTATACATCATACATTTCATCATAAATCATTCATGTATTTACAGTAGTTCCTGAATAAATATAGTTTTTCGTGATGTACACTCAAACACTGAACATGTTTTCTGAACATATCTGTTACTATCAGTGAATATAGAACTGAAGTCTAATGAATAATAGTCTAATATTACATTTTTTTACTGGTAAGCACGACATTTTTTTTTAGTTTGTAATGTTATTGTGTAAAGCGTAATATTGTTAGTATTTTTATCATGCTCAAATGATACTTAAGTTCTCTTTTCTCTTTTTCTTGACTTTTCAGTTTTTTCTTTCTTAATTTGCTTTGTGTTAACTGTAACACTTCCTTTTTTTCTGTCCAACCAGGTTTTCTGTAACCTTTGGGACTATTTTCCGTAATAATGATTTTTTGTAATGTTCTTCAGGGTATGATTGTGATTTTTTAGTTATCTTGTGATTATTTCCGCAACTATGGTATATAATGCTCAGTATATACTGTATAAAATGGAAAAATGAATTGATGAATTGAATGAAGCCTTATAAAGAATAAAGAATGAATATAGTCTAAAGTCTAGTGAGTATAGAGTTTAGTCATATTCCATACTCAATGGTTACTATTCCTCTCTTGTCTATCATTTCTAACAACTATCTACTCAAAATACTCCAACTTCTGAAGGTATATAAGCAGTTGTTTTCCAGTTAATATACTCGAAAACAATCATGAAAAAGTATAATTTATCAGTATATTTAACTTTGCTGAATAATAAGAGCAATAGTACCTTCTGAAAGTGAAAATTCAACATATAAACTACACGAAGGTTACAGTAATCAACCAAAGTAACGAGATTCCATACTACAAAATTCATCAAGTCAACGCAACAAACAATCCAACCTAACCACTTATCACAGTATGTCAATGGTCAATCAAACGTGAGCACGAATCAATCATTAAATTGTCAATGTCGTAACAAATTAGAGTAACCCAGCCAATATCCACAACAGTTAGGACTCATAAATTTATATTGGCCGAAACCGCCGGTCGTTGTAGACCTAGAATATTTTTGTCACATCGTCTGTCTATAAATAGCGTCGGCCGAACAAGGGAAACTCCCTTCCACATAATTTATTTAGGTGTGTCCCGAGCTCTTTGGGGTAATATAACCCAAGTTAAGTTATCAGCTGATGAAATCGATACGGGTATCTATTGACCCTTTGACCTAGAACTTTGGGAGAAACGAAATTGTATCGAAACATCTAGTATCGAATTGAACTTCTTCGAACAAAAATACTTCTATTTCTGGGAGTTACTCTCTCAGGTTATCTCTAGAATATCAATAGTAGTTGAGTATGTGATAATCTATGGTAATAGTTAAACTATACTCCGTACAAATCAACTTCTGACTTGGAGGAATATGCGGCGCAGAGAAATGGAGGGAGATCAGCCAATCACAGTGATGGATAGAGTCATAGGTAGAAGGCGCGCAGTTGCCAATTTGTCGATTAGAGCCATTACAGACAGGAAGCTCCTTAAGTCTAACATGAGTGCTTGAATACTCACGAGAAATTAGAGGAATGCTGGCCGGTTAGAACGGCAACATCGCCGCCGTTGTATTCCCACCTCTGTATGCCTTCTCTGTTGCACATGTTCCTCCCTAATATGAAGTTAATTTGTACAGAGTATAGTTATGATTACCCAGTTAATCTATTGTAATACAAACATTTTTAGGATAAAAATAGATCATAAAGCTGTATGAACTTTTTGTGGGCCCCTAGGAAGATTTGTGGTGCGGGCCCTCATGTTATGCCTCCTCTGAAATGATATTTTCAAGAGTGGGAGAGGAGTGGCATAATTTGTTTGTCATTATATCTGATAAAACAGTAGTTTTTAAATTTCAAAGTATGTTATTAAATAAGATTGGAAGATGAGAATTCCATTGGTTAAGGGGATATCGGAATAATAATTCTCATCATTCAAAGATGAGAAGATGAGGTTTCATCTTTGGTTCAAGAGCATGTTCAACAAAAGTTGTGATGTTCAAAGGAATCTGTGAACAAAGATTGAATATTTCAACTTGAAGACTAGAATTTTATTCCTGGACTAAATAGTTTCATCATACATCAGTAGAGCAGATGAATAGAAAGTACAGTTTCAGTAGACTAGTTACAGAACGTTGAGAGCAGTTATATTCATCTATCAAAGTATATGCAGCGTTCAAGCTCTAATGAATAATTAATTTAGTGGATATTAGCGTTTATTCAATTCTCAAAATCTCAATGTAATCATTGTTTATGGAAAATTTTGGTGGCTATGATAGTAGCACAGAATTAATAATAGCAGCACAGAACAATAATAGCATTATAGGAGTTTTCTCTGATAGTAGTTAATTCAATAATTGGCAACTAGACTGACGTAAACGGTTGCAATGGACGACCATATTTGGCCGAATTAACGGCCGGCAGATACGGCCGTAGAATACGGTTGGTGGACGGTTACCAGTGGACGGTTACCCTTAAGGTAGATGAAAATTGAATATTTCAACTTGAAGACTAGAATTCCTGAACTGAATAATTTGATAATCGAAGATTTTAATTGACAGACGAATAAAATATAATTGAATATTTTAAACATTTGATATTACATCAGATATACTTGTATCAGCTATCCTCATTAGAGGGAAGTGGCAAGGCTGATCTTCTACTATTATAACGTGAACCTCACTATTTCTTGTGAACAAGATGGCGGCTTCTGATAGGCTGAGCTATACTGTGCTCTGATTGGTCGACTAGTGTGGCCTTTGCCAGAATGAGTGGGGCAATGGGAGGAGCTAGCAGCTGACCAATCGTAAGCCAGAAGCTCAAGCTGGGTACCAGATATCAGTATGAGTTCCTGTGAAAATATTATTCTACAGATGGGAATAATTTGGAAATTGTATTGTTCAAATACTAATTTAGGAATAGACTAATTAAGCTATAATGACAATTAATTGAATTTCAATCTAGATGTTTACCCTGTTGTCAATAATTGCAGTAGCAGAGGTCTTCAGGGTGATTTACAGTTTTTAATTAGGATTTTTGTTCAATAATAATAAAATATAATTCTTTTGAGTTCTTATAGGACTATTCCAACTCAGCCCGATAAAGCAGGTATGAATAGTCTCATTGAAACTTATGGAAATATTCTCAGTATATAGACACGTTCTCTGATACTGATATCCATCTTGTAGGAACACTGTAGCAAAAGGCACTACAGAGATTATTTTCAAATTTCTATAGTTAATCGAAGTTCTCTGATTATAAATTATTAAATTATAATACACAAGCCGTCAGGCTCCCTTCGCTCGCCATATCCGTCCCCCTGGACCCCCGACTGGATCGTCCAAGAACGCTTCGCTCGCCTGCATTTTTCATTTGTAGGACGATCATATGTTAGGACGATCCAGTCGGGGGTCCAGACTTAACGTCTGGATATGGCGAGCGATGCGAGCCTGACGGCTAGTGATATAATATTCCCAGGAATAGCTCTGATTGAAGTAGCAGTGCCCAATCAATTTTCCCGCGATAAATGTATTTCAATCTTCAACTTGGTGCTAACCTAACAAAGTCAACTCAACTTAATGCCAACCTGACAAAATTATTAATTTAGTTACCAGTTAACAACTGTTTCGAAGAGGTACTCTCTCTAGATTATAGTTCTATATTAACATATGGTATGGACATTTCAATTATAATTAAGAGAATAAGAAGAATATACATGCTAAAAGACGAACTTTCAACCCTCAAAAACCACCCTTAGAGTTGAAATATTGCCAAAATACTTCTTAGCGCGCCTCTAAAGGGCCAACTGAACATACCTACCAAATTTGAACGTTTTTGGTCCGGTAGATTTTTAGTTCTGCGAGTGAGTGAGTCAGTCAGTCAGTCAGTCAGTGTCATTTCGCTTTTATATAATTATATAGAATTTGAAATATTTTTTCCGTACTAACTCTTTTCTTTCCGAATCTATCACTATTCTATTTTTCCTTATTCATATTGCTCAATAGTCTTCATATTCCCAAGTAGAATAATTTTAGTAAATTATTATATTATAATACATCATAATTTGAAATATTTCTACCATATAACTCTTTTCTTTCCCATTTTTTTCTCCATTCTATTTTCCTCTATCCATACTCGACTATTTCATATTGTTCAATAGTCTTCATATTTTCAAGTAGAATAATTTTAGGATACTTTCTTCTTCCAGCTCAATCGTTTGATTAGTTGCAGCCCTCCATCCGAATCTGTCCATTAATGTTCTCTTCCATTGTTCATAGCTCATAGCACCCAGATTTCTCCTCATTTGTTTCAAATCCTGTGGCAGGGGCCTTCCACGACCCCTTCGTTCATGAACTGTTCCTTCCAGAATGCTTCCAGAATACTCAAGGGGAATGAATATTCAGGATACCAATATAATAGAATATAGTATTCTCTACGAGTAGGCTACCTATTTGGATGCTGCGAATCGATCAAGTGGTTGAAATCATGTTTATACATTGATAGATACAATATCATTCTCAACTATGGATGATTGAGAAAGGAACAACAGGTTTAAAGCCCAAAACTGTTCCTTCCCCAAATTTAGATAGAAATTGTCCAAAAATTGGTTATGTTTACACTTCATGATTTTTGTCGAATTTTGAGTCCAGAATATTTATAAACTATTAGTTCTGTGAACAGTAGACCTCACGCAGTATTCTCATCCACAAGTACCTGATTGAAACTATAGACCTTATGGAAATACAGCAATAGACTGGCTTCTCCACACATCTGTGTAATCACTTGTCAGCTGATTTATGATGAATAATTCTATAGTCTGATTTTTACTCTAATATTGGCGTATGAAGGAGACTCCTTTTCCCTTTTATATTATCCTTGAAATGCAAAATTTCCAAAAACCTTGTATATACGTCGACGCGCAGTTAAAAAAGGAACAAGCCTGTCAAATTTCATGAAAATCTATTACCGCGTTTCGCCGTAAATGCGCAACATATAAACATATAAACATTTAAACATTCAAACATTCAACATTCAAACATTCAAACATTCAAACATTCAAACATTCAAACATTCAAACATTCAAACATTCAAACATTCAAACATTCAAACATTCAAACATTCAACATTCAACATTCAAACATTCAAAATTCAAACATTCAAAATTCAAACATTCAAACATTCAAACATTCAAACATTCAAACATTCAAACATTCAAACATTCAAACATTCAAACATTCAAACATTCAAACATTCAAACATTCAACATTCAAACATTCAAACATTCAAACATTCAACATTCAAACATTCAAACATTCAAACATTCAAACATTCAAACATTCAAACATTCAAACATTCAAACATTCAAACATTCAAACATTCAAACATTCAAACATTCAAACATTCAAACATTCAAACTTTCAAACATTCAAACATTCAAACATTCAAACATTCAAACATTCAAACATTCAAACATTCAAACATTCAAACATTCAAACATTCAAGCATTCAAACATTCAAACATTCAAACATTCAAACATTCAAACATTCAAACATTCAAACATTCAAACATTCAAACATTCAAACATTCAAACATTCAAACATTCAAGCATTCAAACATTCAAACATTCAAACATTCAAACATTCAAACATTCAAACATTCAAACATTCAAACATTCAAACATTCAAACATTCAAACATTCAAACATTAAGAGAAATGCCAAACCGTTCCAATTTTCCTACCAATTTTAACTACCTTGAAGACTTGAATCTTAGACCTCACATCGCTCGGTCAACTAGGAATTAAGAATATAGAAACGTTGGAAACCAAATTGAATAAGAATTATAAAATAAGAATAATAATTCATGTTGAACAGAAACCCTAAATATATCAGCACTACAAACAACCCTTTCATTGAATTGTGATTTTTACATTCTCATAAAGTATTGTTCCTCAGTGTTCATGGCAAGTTATATTTTGTGGTGAAAACATTTTCCGAGAATCATATTCATATTAATCCTTGTAAAGGTGCCATTGAGAACTTTGACAATTGGATATAACGGTTCTATTCTAGCGACATCCAATTCGAAGGATTCAATTCTCGGATACTCTTGGGAGTTCAGAATGAGACAAATGGCTGTGAGGTAGGTAGTTTGCGCTGAAGTCATCTGTCAGAGTCCTCGTCATGCATCACTGATCTCCGCTTCACATGTTTCATACATTCGGTTGCAATATCACTCACTCTCACTCTCTCCCACACACTCACTCTCTCTCCTGTCTCTCTCACTATTTCACGCCCACAAACTCTCTCAGTTACTCACAAACTTCATTCAATTCATTTTATTTTGCTTCGCCATCACTGCAGGCTCCAAAGTGCTCGAGAAGTGTTCATCTCAACAAATTTCAGCCATGCAGAGACTCAATTTTTGGTTCGAGAGCTTTCTCATCAAATGAATTCTTTGGCTTCCACCACCATTTCATCCCAGTATTGAAAAAACATAAGCTAAACTGTGGTTCGATACGTTTTAGTTATGACAGAGATTTTTGAATTATTCATTTTCATTTGAAATTGGTTGTTCTATTATGGCGTCTAACTTGCTTCGCTGTGGAAAACTTATCTTATGAAATCGATAAATTCCCATATCGGTTCAACTTTGAAGATGTGATTTCTCTCATTCAAATTTGATGACGTCCAATACATTAAATATATATATATATATATATATATATATATATATATATATATATTTAATACTATAGTTTAAAATATACAAGATGCTAGTAGAAGTCTTATTATTCGTAAATAAATTAGTTATTCTGTTTCTACAGATTATTCACGTACTTGTCATCGTATTTTGTCGGTACATATTATTGTAAAACCGTCTTATGGTACCTATACCTTGCTCTTACACACTCGTTTTGGTACATGAGTATGACTATAATACTGTTTTCTTTATAATATGATGAGGAAACCTTGTGAATACTGAAAAAGAAGGAGAATAATACAAGAATGTACATGAACACCATCAATGAAACTTATCTATCTATACATTTAAAAAAATAATTCACTTGCAGTGCTATCCCTCATATAGACTAGTTCAGAATAATGTTGAATTTGATGAGCTATTTTGATACACCTCTATTCCACCATTACCTCGGAATGTCCACTTGAGAATCTCCCTGGCAGTCCCTGAACCTATATGACGAAAAAATTATTAGTTCTAGTCAATGTACAATAATGATTCCAAGGAAAAATCAATTATAGGTCTCTGTTGTGACCTTCTTCGTCATTTCTTTATAAAATGTGATCATTGTATCCATCATGATACTTTACTAATCACTAAAGTTCATGAAAACAATATGAAACATTTAATACCCTTCTTATTTGAAACATTGTTAAACTTCAAAACATTTTAGCTAATTACTAATCACTGTACAACAATAATTTTGATAGATTATTAATCAAGGAGTTGACAACATTCACCATCCATGTAAAAACAAAATTACAAATCCGCAAAAACGATGACATTTCATCACTAGTCAAATTCTTCTGCTCAGTCATGGAGAGAATCAATCTCTTGTGGCAGTCCTGTTTTAAAACTTAATTAATGAGCCCACAACATCTATTAGCATTCGTTTCGTAATAATCTGCAATTTTATAGCGTGTATAAAAATTGTATGGTAATATAATACTAATTATGCAATCAATCATAACGTGTTTTGATTTCATTACAAAATATTGAAGGTCACTATTGTGAGATTCACTTTAAACTGTCAGCGTTCTCTATGAATATAACCAACTCTTCCCTTTGAACTAATACTGACAGTTTGGAGTGGATTCCAGTAGAGTAACCACTGCCAACAAGTCGGACAGCTAATGAATCATTTACATTTTTGCCTAAAATTTATTCAGAATAAATTATTGTGGAGAATTTGTGACTACTCTCTGCTGAGAGACTACGTGTTGTAATTGATCAGCCGCACTTCATTTTGCAGTTAATTATCATTTTAATTGTTACTTCCATTTATAAAATTATTAATATTGATTATAATAAATGAGTATTGTCCTATTTTGCAAGGTAGACTGATTTCTCTGAGCTCTAATATTTAGTATTTATATTTTTTGACGAAATCATCTCGACAGCCATACTTTAATATTGGAAGTGTGTGTTGTTTCTCTCTCTCTTACTCATTCTCTCTCTTCGGTTACGTTAAGTGCTTCGGTTTACGGTTAAGTACTGAAGGGGAGGGTATCATTGATACCCTCTCTGAAAATGGACTTCTAAAGGTCCAAACTTCACCGTTTCATGTGAAAACATTACAGTAGTACCTTACCTTTTGCATATATTTCATCGTTTTTCTTGCTCAATATTATTGTAGAACTCATTAGTTTAATATGATTCACCATGTTATTTTACCGTTACTGGTATTTATTTTCAACGCTAGAACGTAAGTTAAATTATGTTTTGTTAAAGGAATCTGAATCTGAATCTGAATATTCCTTTTCATCCTTATCTCTTCGTTCATAATAGAGGCAATCGATCAATCAATCCTTAATCTCCTTCTTTCCTTAATCTACCTGAATCTCTTTCTTTTCTCTTCATCCTTGTCTAAGTCAATCATTTTGTTGGTTCATGGGAAGTACAGTTAATAGATTCAAGAAATCCAAAATCCAAATCTGAAATCAAATCATCAGTATGATTTGTGAATTAATTATATTTTATAATTATACCACCTCTGACAAATTTCGTGTTTCTAAAATGAGATCTTCCTAAGCTGTCCTTAGAGAAATCACAAATGTAATGGACTAATCAATTTAGGTTTGAAATAGAGGTAAGCCCTCATACTGTGGATTTGAGCATATAAATTCAATTAGCTGTTTTGGAAACAGAATAAGAGAAAATTCAAACAGAAATTCGAAATAGAGGTAAGCAGTCATAGTGTGGATTGAAGCATTCAAATATGATTAACTGTTTTGGAGATAGAATTAGAGAGAATTTAGACAGAGATTTCAGACAGGATTTGGAAACAACTTGATTCAATTGATGTGTTTAGCTGTTTTGGTCTAATGTTCATTCCGATTGACCTTTTATTCAGGAGCAAACGTCATGTGATCTTCAACAAGAATATATTATCTATACAGCCAACTAAATTTATCTATCAAGCATTGTATGATAAGCTGCATACGGACTTGAGCGTCAGGAACACGCCCATCTTGCTCTTCATTAGCTGATAATATGCTTATTATATCTGTATTAGTACAGGAACAGTAATCTATATATATAAAAGCGAAATGGCACTCACTCACTGACTGACTGACTGACTCACTCTCACTCACTCACTCACTCGCAGAACTAAAAATCTACCGGACCAAAAACGTTCAAATTTGGTAGGTATGTTCAGTTGGCCCTTTAGAGGCGCACTAAGAACGGACTTGGAAAAATTTCCAAAGATACGCCCAAAATCTGCATTTTTCCAGCGTTTTTTAGCGCTTTCTCAGCTTTATCGAGAACAAATGAACAGAAAATGTTCAAATTTCGTACAGAAGCTCAACTAGGGTGTAATAATGTTGTGTTAGAAGGAATTTGCAATAACGTCAAAGATACGCCCAAAATTAGCGTTTTTTAGCGTTTTCTCAGTTCTTTCATCAAGTAATAGACAGAAAATGTCCTCATTTTAACAGAGATTAAGGTAGGGTCTAAAAATGTTGTGATGAGGTGACTTTAATATTTCATCAAAAGATACGCCCAAAATCAGCGTTTTTCTCAGCTTTTCTGCGTTTTCTCAGTACTTATTTGACTTTCTGATGGAATGAAGCATGCTCAAATGAAAAATGCAGGCGAGCGAAGCGAGCCCGCTGATCTCATTTCGGACGATCCAGTCGGGGTTCCAGGGGGCGGAGCCTCCTAGACGGATATGGCGTGCGAAGCGAGCCTGACGGCTAGTATACAGATATAACAAGCAGAACAAGCATAATAACAAGCATAATAACAATGAGCAGATATAACAACATAGCGAAATGCACGTGTTCGTGGCACTCAAGTCTGTTCCGACCTACAGAGAAAGAACATTGGATGTAAATATCATGCTATGCGAATGAAATCACTCATCAAATCCCACTAAACGAACCAATCAAGATAACAGGGCATTCAGTTAATCTCACATATCAGCACGGCTTCTGTTAACAGAGATGTTTTTAGACGTTTCTCATCCATTCATCGTGAGACAGTGCTTGATAAAAATTGTACAAAGATCAATTTCAACTCCAATACTATTGAAGAGTATGGTGAAACACTCCAACAAATTTATCTAGCTTTCTCTCCACAAAGTAACATTGAGTTACTCTCTTTTCTGTGCTCTCTGTCGGACTCTCTCTCCTCTTTACTCTCCCTCTTCGCCCTTTACTCTCCTTCTTCAGTGACTCACTCTTTTCCGCGATTCTCCTCTTCATTCAACTCTCACGCACACACTCTGTCTCCTTATTTCTCTCTTCCTTTATCTCTTGTCCATTCACAGGTGAACAGATAACTTTTATTTTTCGATTCCTGATTCCTCTTCAAACCCACGTACAGTTTCAACCCTTCGATTCTCGTCAGAAGCGCTCCCTGTTTTTTATGCTAGGAAATAAAATTCTCGTGTTTGAGATCGCACCGTTTTTATCAATCGCACGTAGAAGAGCCACTTAGTTCTATGCAGCTTGGAACTGGAATTTAATTGTCAGTTGAAAACAGAGATAGTGCAAAAAGCGTGATACTTTTTCTTTGATGTTAAAATTGAGAACTTTGAAGTGGGGTTTGATGTCCAATTGGAGTGATTTGGAATGCTACTTTTTTGAACATTTGTCACAGAATATTGAAGATCGGAGAATTTTTAAGAGTTATTCAATGTGTGGAGTGACATCAAATTTAAGAGGAAAGTTCACGATATCTGATGTGGTAGATGTATAGACTGAAACATCTTGTTATTGTAACAAGTTATCCATTTCCAAACAATAATTACAAAACTATTTTTGTTTGCTACATCATTATCGATGACAAATTGAAAGCTAGAACATCGAGTAGCTTTATTCAAAGTATAGTTTTGTTCGGTATTTGAATAAAAACACAAATAAGTTGTCAAATTCTACACAGTTTTATTCGGTACACGACCATGGTCTCGTGACCACACAGGTCACATTTTCAAGTTGACTGAAGCTAAAAGTTTGAAACTTGAAAATGTGACCGGTGTGGTCACGAAACCATGAAAACTGTGTAGAATTTGACAACATATTTGTGTTTTTATTCAATTATGGAACGGTTCTACAATATTGACAATGACTCAGTCGAATTTTTATTGTTCCTTATGATTGGTAGGCTGTTGAGTTTACCTATGACCTTGAGTCTGCCATTGGCCGAGACAAGCCACGCCCACAGTGAGCGGAGCATTCAAACTACAGCCCTGAGCAACAATCCAACAAAATTTGATAGAAAAATTAATAGTAGTTCTCCAAGTAGTTCTAGAATAATTATTCAAGTAGTCAGGATAATAGTTACTCCTAAACGTCAATATGTAAGTAGCAATGAATCTTTAATTATTGCGGTGATAATCACAATAGAATATCAGCAGAATAAAATAGATTAGATTTAATTTGTATTTTTCCAACATCAAACTCAATTTGACATCACAAATATCAACCATAAACCAGTTGCATTATTTATCTTGCATGATATCCCATGTCTTTAGATCTTTCTACAGTGAAGTATCCAAAAATCACTAAATGTAAATCAGAACTAAGAATCAGTTAATATATTCAAGAAATCACTGAAAAAACAAAAATTATCAATTGAGATCCCCTACAAGATTGATTCTATTGAAGCAAGTGCCTGTAATAAAAAACGTTAATAACCAATAAGAATTTACAGAATTAGAATTAAAGTTATTCAATAATAACTTAAGATCAATAAGAATTTATTTCTATTGTACTGCAAGTAGTTGTTTCAATCTATTGAAGGTCTGTTTAGCTCATTCTACCATTTTTTTCATTGGTGACTAATATTTGTTACAAAAACTTACTCTCTATTCAAGCTCTGTTTTTATTATTTGTGGAACATAGATTTATCTTCAACTAAGCAAAAATCCGCACCAAGGTATTTAGATGAAAACTGTAGGGGTCATGAAATGTGTGCGCAGTGGTCAGCCAGCTACATTGCGTCATCGCCACTAACCGAGGTTTTTAATTGGCAATTTATGAAACTTATTTGTTGAAAACTGATGATTGGATATAAAATGACGTCAGCTACACCGGAAATTTAGCACAAACATGCGCGTGTCACCTACCGTCTTCTTCTATTCACCGTGATCCGCACTACTGATAAATAGATTTTTGAGAAAGCTCACTTCTTTTTCATGTTTAGATACTTGTGATTCATAGGTTGATTTCTTAGGGTGCGTACAGATATACGCGCCGCGAACATGAGCAATTCACTTTTAATCGGCTGATTATATCTGTATTTTTACAGAAACGGTAAGATACAGATATAAAAAGCTTGGCATCAGTTGGTTAAACGTGAATTGCTCATGTTCGCGGCGCGTAAATCTGTACGCACCTTAACGTAGCAAAAACATTATGCTGTTAAAGCGTTTAACAACTCATTGGACCCTTATTTTGTAGTAAGTTAACAAACCAATTCACATGACATTTCAATCGAGAGGTGAGCTGGTAAATTGCTTCAATGACGATAGACTCGTTGACAGGTGAGCCAATTATCGTACAAATACAATCATCAAGCTCTTCACTAATTAATTTAGTCGTGTAAGCTGTCTAATTAGTAATATTAGTGACGATGTCAAGTTGAATACATTATTCCCTACGAACGTTTAGGTTCAGGCGCCGTCAGCTATGGCAAGATTCATTTTCATCCGTCAGCATTCCTTACGGATAATATGAATGCTTCCCGTTCAACCAATACTGACAGCAATTAGCTAAAATCGATACGGTATTTTTGCAGTTGTGTTTTTTTAGTGTGTCACCGCGCGTTTGAAAGCCTTTGCGGGTGTGCTACACGCTTGTCATGGAAAAAATGTTGAACTGATTTTCCAAATATAAATATGTGAAGAGAGAGTTGGGAGGAAGCGTTGTTGTCCCTCATATCCCTGGTAAAGTAAATTGATTTTGAAACGTGTGATTCATGATTGTAATGTAAGGTTTGAAGTACGTATTATATCACTTTTTGTGTAGTTGAGAAGTTGATATTGTGGTAATTATTCATATTGAATGAAAAAGACTAAGAAATTGTCAAAAAAACCACTGATTTATTGATAATCAGAAAGACCGGTTTCGGTTATTACACCATTGTCAATTTATCAGAGTTTATCGGAGCTTATCAGAGATTGACAATGGTGTAATAACCGAAACCGGTCTTTCTAATTATCAATAAATCAGTGGTTTTTTGACAATTTCTTAGTCTTTTTCATTCAATACGTATTATATATTTAATTTCTATTTTTTCATTTATTTATCGATGTGTACTTGCTTTGGCAGAACATATACTGAAATTTATCCATGTACAAATGACACTGATATTTATGAGATTTAGACCCATTTAGAAAAAATCCGTCACAGTTCAAGAAGTAAGTAAGGTCATGTTCCTTCTACTTGTTCAATTTTCAGTACAAAAACTTCTACTTCTATTACTAACATGAAGTTTTGAATTTAGAAAGAATAAAAACCAAATTTAATAACAGTATTACACTTGATAGGTAATGTATAATTATTTAATTATTCTTTTTCACAAAAAAAACACAGATCTGGCAAGAAAAACTGAGGATATCGTTGAATATTTCTCTCCTAAACCAAATAACAGAGTTAATGATATGAAATTTATAATTATTTATTTATTTTTTTTACAAAAAACACAGATCTGAGTAGAAAAACTAAGGATATCTTATATAATAATAACTATAAGAATATCTTATATAATAATAATCATAAGGATATATTATATAATAATATGTTATTCCTCTCCCAAATTCGGATAAAATTTGAACGTCCGAGATGGTGATAAATCTTCTAGGTTTTCACGAATTAAGATGTTTCAAATACCAAAATAATTATAATACTTTATACTTTTATTTATGCTTTTTTCAAAATGGCAAATATTGTTTCACTAGAATAATGAGCTATCACAGCGTTTCTCACCCGGTGAGTCGTGACTCACTAGAGGTTTTTCATGGGTCGCGGAGTGACTCTTGAAAATTTAACAAATTCACTGATTCTACAGCATTACTCACAAAAGACCAGGAGTGGTAACTGATTATTAATCGTTATTAGATAAAATTTGAGATTTTCAATCATGATTAAATGCAACGAGAACCAATCAGAGTATTTTCCGAAAATAAGTCTTATCTGATTAGTTCTCCTAGATTTTAATCACGATTGAAAATCAACAGGATTTCGTGCAACCGGGCCTAGAAGAAGTGGGAATCAATATTAAATTAGGAAAACAGATTAGTTTAAAAAATAGCTTTTCATCTACTCATAAATTCTTGTAAAAACCAGTAAAGAGTACTTGATAGTGTACAAGTAAAGTACAAAGTACTCCACACTTTTGTGCTTTGTTAGAGGACTCTTGTGATCTACAATCTTCCACTTCAGAAGGTTCCAGATGTGAATTATTCATCATCCTCAATGGGTAATTTATATTCAAAACTCTACGTCTACTCTATCATGTAAAATCTTCATCTTCTGATGGTAAAGCAAACCATCAGTGGTAGTGGTTCACCCCTACTACGTCAAGGATGAATAAAATATTCTGAAGAAGGATTATAATTCATTCAAAATCCTGAGATGATATGTGGGTCTATTGAATGTTGTTTGGATTGGTGCCAGTCAAACGTTGTCCAACACAGTAAGAACGCTATAAAGAGATTCACTGTGGACTGTCAAAATTGTTTCAATCAGAAGTATTGATGTCATTCATAAGAAAAGCTGTCAGTTTGTAGTAAATCTCACTATACGCATGAATATGTAAGTGGTACATTCTGGATGTATCAAAGGACAGCATCAGAAATATATTCTTTCAAACGGAATTCTAAATCATAAGTCATATTCCGTGTCAGGCCTATTCTGTGACTTTATTGCTGGCAGGTCTTGTGAATGTCAAGAACCTTGCATCGATTTTCGTATTCCAGCACAAGGAGTGATAATTTGCATGCAATTTTATTTCCGAACCAGTTACATTAAACTGTCACTTACATTGTGACCTCCAATAATTATCATTTTGAACATTCGTTAAGATTTCTAATGAAAAATGAATTATCAAAATCCTTTCAAACTATTACAGCTTAAAAAAGGCTTATTTCTTATGTAAACAGGAGTCTGGCTGTTGAAGAAAGTGACACAGAAACAAAGATAGAATCTATAGTAGTGAGTCCCCCGGGCTGGAGAGCTGCTCATGCCTATTGTACTAAATTTCAAATCTTTAACTTGTGATACAAGTATATGAAATGTAAATCAATGAAACGCTATAGGTTATTCCGTGTGGGTGATGGGTCGGTCAACTCTTAAGAGATGATACTCGAGAGTATATCCTTCTCAATCAACACTTCACTTCACTTCAAGAGAGAGAGAGAGAGAGAGTGATGAGATCCTCTAGGATGAGATTTCTTTATTTATGTATGTTACAATAGGAGAGAGATTGATTGATTAATTGTGTACTTTATTTATGTAGATTGCAATATATACTGGCTTATACACTTATATACAATATCTTACAATACAGCAAAGTTTTAGATGAATTTACATATGATAAACTAAGAAAACAATTATTAAACTGTACAATGATATGAAGAAAAAACAATTTGGAATAACTATACAAGATAATATTGTAATGCATCTACATAAATTGGCGGAGCTTTGAACATATCAATGTCCATTCTCTGGAAAGAATATTTGAAATATCCTCCCCACTAACTCTGTGTTAGAGTGAGAGAGAATGAGAGAGAGACAGAGAGAGATAGATAAAGAGCATGTAGAAGAGAGCGGGAATGATAGAGAAGGCCAAAATCGTGGCGTAAGAATGATGGACCAATGAAAGCAAGCCACGCCTTTCAGCTTACCATACTCTCTTCTGATTGGTGGATTGAAACGCCTATTGGTGTAGTTCGCAATTCTGCAAGTAGGTGGCACCAGTTACTGTGTACTGTTTTACCTGTTTACTTCATAGCATTCCTGAGTTATGGGATTCAACTGTGATTGAACTGTGGAGGCCCCTAATGGGATCAATCTCTGGTTGGAATCAATTATTTACAATATTGCATAAGACTTTTGTATGAATTTTCGACTTTTCTGATTATCGAGTCTACTATAGAATACACCATACCTATATTGAGAGCCTATAATTTTTCTGTCTGAAAAAAGGAGTCAGTGAATTTTGTTGTCCAACGAACTTGATCTGTAAAAAGGTTCGACGAACATGTGTTAATAATTTTAAGCCGATTTATCGAGTCGTTTGGAAGTTATTGTGAAATATACTCACAAACGAACAGACGAATTTTTTCCATCTATAGATTTGGGCCTTGATTCAAATCAATCAATCAATCAAATAATTTATTGTCACACAACATTAAAATGTTACAACAACGTCATTAATAACACAGAAAACATCAATTTAAAAAATCTATTACAAAGAAATCTTCAACTTTATATAAACATTCATTGACTAGTACTTTTTTCAAATATTTACAGTAACTATTAAAGCTCATTCTTTTGATATTTTCAGGCAAAGCGTTATAAAGTTTTATTGACATGTATTGCCAGTTTTTTTGAGAACTTGTAAATTGGCAATACTCGACTCTTATATTATTCCTATGTAAACATAGTGTATCCTAGAGTGTGTATCCTAGAGTAAACATCATATTCATTTTCAGTTGACTTCACTGAAATCAAGCATGACAATACATACAAAGATATGCATACATACAAGCATGACAATACATACAAAAAGAGGGAACTCGCTAAGTCTCTTTCAATTATGAAACAAAAACAGCCCTGTTTCCAGTTATAAATCTGGTGGAGGTTTTTGTCTTAAGCCCAGCTAATTGAGAACTCTCAATAGGTTGAGATGACGCCTCAAGATGTGAGTGCACTTTGGAGAGATGAGGTTCAAGGATTATGACAGTTGTGGGCGTGCTCTCCTACAGACCTCCCAAACACCTTCTTGTCAGAGAGGATCTCAGAGAATCTCAGAATCAACATGACGAGGACTTGGGTACTTCTCCCAATCTTATTTCAAAGTGTTGCACGCTAAATAAAGAACCTATCTCTAGCGGGATACAATGCGATACTCGTTGCTAAATTAGTATCGAAAAATGTCAATCTGAACCAAGTCAAACCACGGGAATTAGGTGAGTGGTTGCTTAGATGAAGAACAGAGAAACTATTCAAGACCAATAAAAACTTGCTGTATAATAATGTTTCCAGTAATGTTTTATCTATGTTTTCAGTAAGAAAGGAGTCGACTATGTAGGAAACCATCTATGATTTATAAAAAATTAACCCATGCATCCACTAAGGGAGTAATTGATTATAGAGATTGATAATAGTGTAACAACTTAAACTAGTTTCACTATTATCTTATGAATAAGAGGTTATGCTAATTTCAAAACATTTCAAGACATCCAGTAAGAATCTCTCAACATCTCCTCCAAACAGCTAGCTCTTAACAATGAAAAGGGCAATAATATGGCCTACTTTTGTTTGCAATTTGCAATGTGATCTCTCATTGGTATTCCAAGCAGGCATCGAATCTATGCCATGGCACGTTTCCAATAATCGTCGGCTCCAATTGAAATCAACTCAAGAAGCTAATTCATGATTTGGAGACTTGATTTGCATTGAATCGATATTCCTGTGCAATTGATGAGTGTTCTAGTTGATGCCACGCACTTTATCCACATCAACACATTATCTAGATCTCGATTGATGTATGCTTTTGAAATATCGAAAATTCTTTGAAATATCGATCATTATCATGTAGAAATCAGTAACTGAAGCACAGTAATTGCTGAGACTTATATAATACAAGAAGAAAAAGAATAAGAGAAGAAGAAAAAGAAAATATGACTGTCATAATTTTTAAGATCCTTTATAACTTTTAAAATAAATTTAAGGATGAATTTGAACGCTCCTAGAAGAATAAGACAAACCTATAGAAGAATATTAATGTGTATTCTATTTTTGATAGTTAAGGATGTATCTAATATACAATTTTGGGGCACCGAGCTTCGCACGTTATTAATTTATTGATAAACAAAACACAATTCTTCAAAATGATTGGGGAAGGTCTAACAGGCGCAGCCTAAAACTGTTTCATCCCCGAATTTTGAATTATACACTATAAATAGTCCAAAAATCAGGTTATGTTCCATAACCAAACAGGTTCAATATTCAGTCCAAACATTTGAGAACAGAGAAGTTATAATTTAGATTGTTCACAAACCAAAATGAATAACAAAATAACACTCACTAATCACTCAAAACTGTAGAATAATGATCAACTTTGAAAGTTTTGATATACTCTAATTAAGAATGATATACCATGTCATGTCAACAGATCATATTATTTTGATCAAGTCAATTAAAATTTTTAGATAATATTTTCGTGAGATAAGCTGATTGATTACACAGCTGAACATAATTCTGTCTCTCTCCTACACAGGCACACACTTCTGTTATCGACAGACGTCGAAATTATCATCACTGTTTCTCCAAGGATGAATAATTTTATTATCTTTTTCATGTCCTTCAGTGAGTTTTCTCAGGGATGAGACTTAGTGCAATAGAATTTTAATATCATAGAACCTACTATGTTCCAAATTTCGTGAAAATCGTTATAGCCGTTTTCGAGATCCGTTGGATATAAATAACCAACTATATACAGAAATTTCTCGGTCAATATAATAGGATTCAATTAAAATTTTAAATATTATAATAAGATATATTCAACATGATATTTATCAAATTAGTCTAGAAGATGCCTAGGTATCAATCCAATTGTGTAGGAGCTTATCAATTAGAGGCATGGCAATATAGTACACTGTGCACAATTAGTAATGAAGCCAATATACTAAACGGTTAGAATATCAAAGCCAAAGGGTTTAGACCAATTGATGATATTGTGGTGGATGAAATTACATCATTAAACCATCAACTCACTCCAAAATTGAGGTGTAATAGAGCTTCTAATGCTGACTCGCCCAACCACCAAATGAATTTTATCACTTTGATAATCGATAATACATTGCAGCTCCTAGCTCCAGTTCAATTCAGGTTTTCATGAGAAAACGTGGAAGCTGATATTGTGCTCTTGGTGGTCAGATAGAGTAGAACTCTCAATTCACATATCAGAATGTACCAGTTGTCAGAAGGATAATTTTTTCGCATGAGATTTTTACATTTGCATGCATGGAAATGAACAAAAACCCTGTGGAAATAAACAAAAACTCAACGACTTCCCCGATTGGAGTTTATTTTATCATTTGTTTTCTTCTTTTGCTGGATGTTGCCCACATTAACATTTGCTAGTGCGTGTGATGGAATGGAATGTTAGTCAATTTGATGAGTATCGAAAAAGAAATATAAGAAGAAGCGCCAAAATTGTTTTGTAAAATGTAAGTGACAATCAGCTTTGGAGCTTTGGAGGTAACAATAAACGAGCAATAATGAAAAATGGATTCTCAGTCTGGGTGACTGAATGATCCATAATTTTTATTCGAGTTCAGTAAATATCATTCTTTCTAGTAGAGCAATGCTATTCATCAAAATTACAAGTGAGAACTCACAAAAAAAGAAGTGGAAAAAGGGGGAGTTATAAGGTTTAAAACTAAATCAAAAAAACTCGCAGTTCATTCGTCGTCTTTAAATTGAATTACTGTCCGAACTGCAAATCAGTAGAATCTTGTATCAAGAATATTCCTCTCTACGAACAATCTCAATGTTCATCAACAAAAACTATTTTTTTATAAATTTGAATATATTCAAAATTGAGAGAAATATGAAACCAAAAACATAGAAACGTCAATCTATTTATTGGGAAAATCAATATAACTGAAGTCACTCTATTTAATTCTATTTGAGGTGATAAAAATGTGAAGTGTCACACTCCTTATTGGTGAGTCACACCTTTCCGATCACTCCATACTAAAAAACTATTCTGGTTGACCTTGTAACATTTAAGTATCGATCTGCAGTGGAACATTGTCTTTTGCAATTTATGGCCAGTTTATGTCCATTGCGAAATGGTAATCTAGTTGTAAATGTTACCGTACTGAGTTTGTGCATTAATAGGACAAGCCGCTAATACTATAGTGGGATTCACTCTAAACTGACAGCGGTGTATGAGTGGGAAGCTATGATGTTATCTACAATAAATGTTGGCAGTTTAAATTGAATTTCAGTATAGCAACTGCTTGACCGAGGTAGGAGTAGTGCTATAAATAAAGTACAAACATATATTGACTCTAAATATAAAGAAAATAAAAATCTCAGTACCCTTTTTTTGAAATATTTTATCACAACATGTTTCGGACATAGTATTTATTTATTTACTTCATATCACTTGAAAATGGCATAAATGTCCGAAACATGTAGTGATAAAATATTTCAAAAAAGGGTACTGAAATTTTTATTTTCTTTATATTTATATTACAAGTAGCCCTATACAGAAAAGAGATATATTGACTCTATTTTTAAATTAAAGCTATTTTGATAAAAACATTGAACTGGATAAAAAGTCTAGATATATATCCAGTGTGAATAACTACCAACCATACCATTACCTTCACAATTACTCATAATGGAAAACATTAAATAAACATTCATGAAATAAGCTATCAATTCCAAACATACACTCCAAATGAACGTTCAAACTTTTTGAACTATTTTTGTTACCAAGAAGAAAGTCTTCAAATGGTAATTGCCTCTTCACATTCAAGGAAAAAAGATCAAATTTCCAGTCATCAAGCCATCAATTTGTGACGTGGCTATTTCTTTTCAAAAGTGAAGATTGTTATTTGTCTTGATCGTAGTAGTGTTTTGGGATCGTTTTAGAAGATATATAATGGTTATTTCAAGGAATTAACAGTTCAGGAAATGAATATTTAAAGTGCAAACATTTTTTGAATCTCTCTCTCTCTCGCTCTCTCTAAATTCAAGCAAACTCAATGAAAACATTAAACTGGATATTAATGTGACAAAAGTCTAGTTATTTTTATCCAGTATGGATAACTACCATTATATCATATCCACAACTACTCAGAATGTGAAACATTAAATGGAAACAAACATTCATGGAATGAGCTATCAATTCCAAACATAAACTTCAAAAAAACGTTCAAACTTTTTGAACAATTTCGCTACCAAGAAGATATTCTTCAAATTAATGGTAATTGTCTCTCTCATTCAAGAAAAAAAGATCAAATTTCTAGTCATCAAGCCATCAATTTGTGACGTGGCTATTACTTTTCAAAAGTGAAGATTGTAATTTATCTTGATCGTAGTAGTGTTTTGGGATAGTTTTAGAAGATATATAATGGTTATTTCAAGGAATTAACAGTTCAGGGCATGAATATTTCAAGTATTCATAGAAATTATACTGAGAAAATATTATAAGTTGCGAATGAAACTATGTTGGAAACTGCAGATCAATATCATCATTAAAAACTCTTGGAACTTCAAAAAGTTATCAATAAATAATTGTGGAGACTTCAGATTTTGTCAATATTCCACTTTATTTGAAAAATCCCAATTCTCTCCAATTATGGTAAAATTCCACAATATCATTATTCACTTTACAAACTTTATCAATAAATACATAACTGTTGAATCAAATCTCCTATGCCAAATTTTCTGGAAGAATGGTTTCGATAGAGTTAAACGAAGATAGTGTAGATTCATTGTGGCTCAAGAAAAATATATAATATATTCATTTACTTGTAAGATAGATAAATATTGCGCACTAAAATAAATGAAAAAGCGGCTCAATTCACTGTGTAACTACTCAACTCGTAGTTTGGCTTACATGATGCCAGTTGGTAGGCGATTAACTTGGTTCACATGGGGCAAGTAACTTTATTCACATGAGGCAAGTAGCTTGATCCACATGAGGCCGGTTGATGGACGAGTACAACTTCTCCTTTATAAAGTGTAACTTATACAAAACTTTCATGTCACTTCATTGTAAAAAAAGTTTTTACATCGACAAATAGAACGTAGCAAGTGAATTGAGTGAAGCTACTTGACTTCCAACTAGCTTCGTTGTTCATGTAAACTAGCCTTGAATCGCCTGCTTCCAACGCCAAGTTGACATCTTTGGATCGAGTTGCAAATCTAATCATCTGATCTTTTTTCGGATCCGACTATTCCAATTTAAGATATAGGGAAGATGGATTGTAATAGTAGTATCACAGATTAACCAATTTAAAATATAGAAGCAATGAGATACGGTAAGTCATATCCTAGATTAAACCAATCTATGGTTGTGTATTGTCCGTATTGTATATGTGTATTGTAATTTTTTACATATTTTTTGAATGTGAATGGACCAACACACTTAGTTGGTCCGTTCACATTCAAAAAATATGTAAAAAATTAAGCTCAGGAATTTTCGCGCTGAGACGACTAGCAAAAATTTCGAACTTATAAACGTTAAAAGTAGTGTACTTTGCAATGATCCACTCCCACATTTCATATGGAGTTGGAATATATGGAGGAACAAGCATCTCAAACTTAAATAAAATACTTCTATTACAAAAAGAAGCAATAAGAATAATTCTAAAAATCTTGATAGAGAGCAGTCATGCAAGCCATTCTTCAGTGAGTTAAAGTTCATGACGGTGCACAGCCTGTACATTTATAGGACAATATTATATATAAAAACTAACGAATCTAGATTCCCACGGCAAGTAGATATACATAATTACAACACAAGAAATAAAAATAATTTTACAATAAAGAAACACAATAAGGAAAAATATAAACAAAGTCCAACGTACATGGGAATAAAATTTATTGGTTGTCTCCCAGGTTGCATAAGACATGAACCTGATAGATCAAAATTTAAGGAATTGCTGAGAGCATATTTGATGGATTTAGCATGCTACAGTATAAACGAGTTTACTGTGAAAAAATGAATTTTATACAGTCACTAATTTCTCTTTAGCTTTAAGTTAGTTTTTAGTTTTTGACTTTTTCATGTACATTTTCATGTATGTTTTGGAAAGAAATAAATGATTGATTGATTGTCCCTGGTAGTATGCTGACACATTCTGAACACAACCAACTAAAAACACTATAATATTTTGTTTGAAAATGTTAGATGATTTAAAATGATTTGTTAAAGCCCATCTAGAGCAAACTAAAATAGTTAGCGTTTTCAAGCTCTAGAATTAAGAATATGATTTTGACCCATTCATGGAGAAATAAGGAGCATAATTGCGAAATCGTGCAAATTCTAATAATCATCCTTACTTAAAGAGTTTGACAAAAATTTACGACAGAACTTGAGTTTGTGGCCCAAGCCCGACTTAACATTGAACATTAGTGTGCCTTTTAAATGCTTGCTACCATCGGATTCCCCTATAATAGAAACATCAGAATTATTGAAAGAAAATCCAAATTTGTATTCTTCCAACCACCCTGAAGATTTCTGCAACTGCAAGTAGTGACTACAGGGAGAACAGCCACAGCCACAAGGTAATGGTTGACAGCCCATCAATTTGGATTCTATATGAGTCATTGAAAGAGAGATATTGGCTTATACTAGTAAAGGATAGGAAATTCACGAATCATCATCACGTCTGATCTACTGGATTGATAAACTTGAAATTTTGCTAATAGATTCTCAATTTATGAAGGATGGTTATAGATTTATTTTGAACTCTTCAAGATCTCAGTAGGTCAGGTTTTCAGTTTGTCTAGTTTTTTATTAGACCCTTCAGAAGCACGGGTTACCTGCTAGTCATTGATGATTTATAGATGAGGAGAATCAGATAGAAAAAATTGGAGATGAGTTTCAGAAAAGATGATTGGTCGCAGAAAAGCTCTAGAAGAGGTGGATTCCAAAGCGTACTGAGTCAAAAATGTACCTTTTCAATAATACAATAATACAGAAGCTGTTGACTTAGTACGGTACGGTTTTGGAAAGAATCTCATTCTTTGAATGCATAATAACTAGTGGAATAAGCACGTTTTGGGACATTTCACTAGTTCAAGACATGCATGTATACTGTATACGCCATTTGCCCAGAAAATATATTGAAAAAATCTGGTGTGGCGCACTAACACAACTTTCCTTGCCGTTATGAAAATTGATCACCTGACGCTAGTGTTCCCGCGCATCTCAAGTCTACTATTCAAAGATATGAGACAGCTGGTGATAGGTCAATAACGCTGGAAACACACGAGGTCTGCTATCTCTTCGTAGTTAATGATTTAATAGAACCAACAGTTGCCAACAGTTTGCAATTTAAAAATCACATTTTCTGGGATTTCAAGCTTATTTTCGATTTTAGGTGGAAATGTTACTGGACATTAATTGCAGAGATTTTCATGCTCAATCTTCACCACTTGATTTTTTTTGTTTGAATTGTATATGAAGACTGATAATTGTGAATCCCACTTTGCATAGATGGGGCAAAGCTCCTGAAATTTTTACAGATATAGGACTTGTTGCAGTTGATAGAGCTCAACAATGACAATTTCAGGTATGAATTTGATCAAAATCGTTGGAGCTGTTTTCGAAAAAATGCAAAAAACCCTGTTTTTGACAACATTTTTGCCATTTTAGTCGCCATCTTGGATTGCATTTGATCGAGATTGTTCGTGTCGGATCCTTATAGTGAAAGGACCTTACGTTTCAAATTTCAAGTCATTCCGTTAACTGGGAGATAAGATATCGTGTACACAGACGCACATACACTCATACACACACACACACACACACACACACACACACACACACACACACACACACACACACACACACACAACACACACACACACACACAGAGACCAATACCCAAAAACCACTTTTTTGGACTCAGGGGACCTTGAAACGTATAGAAATTTAGAAATTGGGGTACCTTAATTTTTTCGGAAAGCAATACTTTCCTTACCTATGGTAATAGGGCAAGGAAAGTAAAAAATGACGTTTTTGAATGCACCTCTTCCTAATTTAAGAAACCTGAGTTTTTCCTTGAGACTGAACCATTAATAATATACAATGAATGAATTAATTAATTTATTACACAGTGAATTCATTATACATACATTAATGAAACAATAAATTAACTGTTTTATTATCCATTCCTGTATTATCATTCACCCTTTATTATTGCATTCATTCAGTTAGCAATTCAGGTTTTGCAGAAAAGGACACAAATAAAACAGTGATATAACTTGAGTAGTGCATTCTATGTGGTTTCAAATAGTACAACACTCCTGACCAAAGTTTGAAATGCGATCTGATTAAGAATTCATCCAACCTTGAATCGGTTGGACCGCTCCTCCCCCTTAAACCAGAAGATAATTGACTATTGATTTACACGGCGCTCTCATTCTATCAAACTAGACAGTGTGACGAATAAACGAGCAGAGTTTACAGGTTGTTTCTATATAGGATGAATCACCTTCCCAGTTGCAAATCTTCGAATGCGGGGAATTGGATAGTATCATGATTTGATACAAATGATTCAATGTTACCCTATTATATAAGGCGAGCAATTTCTGTATATTTATATATCTGGTTATTTTTATATCTGGTTATTTATGTTTTACGGATCTCGAAAACAGCTCTAACGATTTTCACGAAATTTGGAACATAGTCGGTTTATGATATAAAGATTCGATTGCACTGGGTCTCATTCTTTGGAAAACTCGCTGAACGACATTAAAAGGATAATTCATCCTTGGAAAACAGATGATAATTTCGTCGTCTCTCGATAACAGAAGATGCGTGTGCCTGTGTGGGAGAGAGACAGAATTGGTTCCAGCTGTGTAATCATAATCAATCAGCGAGAAATTTTATCTAGCTAGACAATTTTTAATCGATTTGATCAACATAATCTGATTTGTTGACATGATAATCCTCCTAAACTAGAGTATATATCATAATTTTCAAAGTTGATCTTTATTTAACAATTTCAAGTGATTAGTGAGAGTTATTTTGTTATTCAATTTGGTTTGTATATAATCTAAATAATAATTTTTTTGTTTTCAAATGTTTGAACATAAAATTGTACCTGAATTCAAGTGTATGGAATATAACCTACTTTCTGGACCATTTATAGTGTATAAATCAAAATTCGGGGGAAAAAAAGTTTTGGGCTGTGCCTGTTAGTACTTCCCCAATCATTT